>NW_027444924.1:0-190739 GCF_048569485.1 Anomaloglossus baeobatrachus
AATAAAGCAAGTAAAAAGTGTGTTAGATAAAAATTCATTTCAATTCGCTAATCGGGCTAATATGAATCAGGTGAATCGAGTTCTGCTTTTGGAAACTGGGTTAAGAAGGGGTGCACCGTTCCTGGAGGTACTGCAATACCAGGTCAATGCGTGGAGTGGACAGAGCAAGCTCTTTTTCCATCTCCCTGTTCTAAAAATCCATTTAATATATGGTCCCCAGATAGGGGACGTATCAGATATTAAACTGATAAGAACAGATACTACACTTGATCTTAGCCAAAAGGCCGAGAAGCGATAACCAGAATTGGTTTGGGCCTCGAGTGGCACCCTGGCCTATGCCGGACACATCTTAGGGAGAGAGAGCGAGAGGGAGACAAACCCACGCCTACACAAGACATTTTGTCACCCAAGCCAACCCTTGAAAAGGCTGCTTTGCAGAGCAAAAACAAGAAGAATGGTGCGTTTTGCAGCCGCCGCCCACTGCAATGAATCTGAATAACTCCTCCTTTAGGGCGCAAGCAACTCCCCTCCCCCTTGCAGTCTTTCCAATTCACGATACAAAAAGACGGACAGGACAGGTTGCCTGACTTTCCGTCACTGCCACCCTTTGCCATCCTTACCCGTAGAAAGCCCTTTCATCATCCCCAAACCCTAATCTTTTCCCTTTCCTTCCCAGCCCCCAAACCCTGCCCTCTGTACCTTTCTCACCACCCGCTTCCCTTCTCCTGTCATCCCCCTACCACCCGGGAAAAAAAGAGATTGCCCCCTCCTTCCACTAGCCCACCCTCCCACCCAAAGAACAACTTCTTCTGCGCAGCTTGTTTTCTAGGCAGCAGCGCTATTGTGATGTCATCGGGGGGCATTGTGACAAGCCGCCAGTGTTCCGTCTCTTCATGTTGTGCACTGTTCAAACCGAAAATACATCAACAGGCAGGCTACAGAAAAGCTTACTAACAAAGGTTAGAGAGGGGCTTTCTCAGAGGGCTTTTTACAGTTTGTCTATTCCCAATTAGCCGGTTTAGTATACTTAATGAAAGTACTAATTCTTTCATAGGCCGCCCATTCTTAGTATTTGACGTTCAGGTAACAACAGGTAACTTTATTTGGAGTGGAAGCAGAGAGATAACACCAGATGCCAATTGTAGATCCTCTCACACCTGTGGTCACTGCAGCATCTGACTCCACTTTGTCCAAAAGGGATCTATTCCATTCAATTACACATGATCTAGATTAGACTGACAACAAGATACTGCACGGGACATAGCAGAGTTGGTGAAGTTGAGTGGTGATGAGTTTGCTATTTGGATGAATAAAGCAAGTAAAAAGTGTGTTAGATAAAAATTCATTTCAATTCGCTAATCGGGCTAATATGAATCAGGTGAATCGAGTTCTGCTTTTGGAAACTGGGTTAAGAAGGGGTGCACCGTTCCTGGAGGTACTGCAATACCAGGTCAATGCGTGGAGTGGACAGAGCAAGCTCTTTTTCCATCTCCCTGTTCTAAAAATCCATTTAATATATGGTCCCCAGATAGGGGACGTATCAGATATTAAACTGATAAGAACAGATACTACACTTGATCTTAGCCAAAAGGCCGAGAAGCGATAACCAGAATTGGTTTGGGCCTCGAGTGGCACCCTGGCCTATGCCGGACACATCTTAGGGAGAGAGAGCGAGAGGGAGACAAACCCACGCCTACACAAGACATTTTGTCACCCAAGCCAACCCTTGAAAAGGCTGCTTTGCAGAGCAAAAACAAGAAGAATGGTGCGTTTTGCAGCCGCCGCCCACTGCAATGAATCTGAATAACTCCTCCTTTAGGGCGCAAGCAACTCCCCTCCCCCTTGCAGTCTTTCCAATTCACGATACAAAAAGACGGACAGGACAGGTTGCCTGACTTTCCGTCACTGCCACCCTTTGCCATCCTTACCCGTAGAAAGCCCTTTCATCATCCCCAAACCCTAATCTTTTCCCTTTCCTTCCCAGCCCCCAAACCCTGCCCTCTGTACCTTTCTCACCACCCGCTTCCCTTCTCCTGTCATCCCCCTACCACCCGGGAAAAAAAGAGATTGCCCCCTCCTTCCACTAGCCCACCCTCCCACCCAAAGAACAACTTCTTCTGCGCAGCTTGTTTTCTAGGCAGCAGCGCTATTGTGATGTCATCGGGGGGCATTGTGACAAGCCGCCAGTGTTCCGTCTCTTCATGTTGTGCACTGTTCAAACCGAAAATACATCAACAGGCAGGCTACAGAAAAGCTTACTAACAAAGGTTAGAGAGGGGCTTTCTCAGAGGGCTTTTTACAGTTTGTCTATTCCCAATTAGCCGGTTTAGTATACTTAATGAAAGTACTAATTCTTTCATAGGCCGCCCATTCTTAGTATTTGACGTTCAGGTAACAACAGGTAACTTTATTTGGAGTGGAAGCAGAGAGATAACACCAGATGCCAATTGTAGATCCTCTCACACCTGTGGTCACTGCAGCATCTGACTCCACTTTGTCCAAAAGGGATCTATTCCATTCAATTACACATGATCTAGATTAGACTGACAACAAGATACTGCACGGGACATAGCAGAGTTGGTGAAGTTGAGTGGTGATGAGTTTGCTATTTGGATGAATAAAGCAAGTAAAAAGTGTGTTAGATAAAAATTCATTTCAATTCGCTAATCGGGCTAATATGAATCAGGTGAATCGAGTTCTGCTTTTGGAAACTGGGTTAAGAAGGGGTGCACCGTTCCTGGAGGTACTGCAATACCAGGTCAATGCGTGGAGTGGACAGAGCAAGCTCTTTTTCCATCTCCCTGTTCTAAAAATCCATTTAATATATGGTCCCCAGATAGGGGACGTATCAGATATTAAACTGATAAGAACAGATACTACACTTGATCTTAGCCAAAAGGCCGAGAAGCGATAACCAGAATTGGTTTGGGCCTCGAGTGGCACCCTGGCCTATGCCGGACACATCTTAGGGAGAGAGAGCGAGAGGGAGACAAACCCACGCCTACACAAGACATTTTGTCACCCAAGCCAACCCTTGAAAAGGCTGCTTTGCAGAGCAAAAACAAGAAGAATGGTGCGTTTTGCAGCCGCCGCCCACTGCAATGAATCTGAATAACTCCTCCTTTAGGGCGCAAGCAACTCCCCTCCCCCTTGCAGTCTTTCCAATTCACGATACAAAAAGACGGACAGGACAGGTTGCCTGACTTTCCGTCACTGCCACCCTTTGCCATCCTTACCCGTAGAAAGCCCTTTCATCATCCCCAAACCCTAATCTTTTCCCTTTCCTTCCCAGCCCCCAAACCCTGCCCTCTGTACCTTTCTCACCACCCGCTTCCCTTCTCCTGTCATCCCCCTACCACCCGGGAAAAAAAGAGATTGCCCCCTCCTTCCACTAGCCCACCCTCCCACCCAAAGAACAACTTCTTCTGCGCAGCTTGTTTTCTAGGCAGCAGCGCTATTGTGATGTCATCGGGGGGCATTGTGACAAGCCGCCAGTGTTCCGTCTCTTCATGTTGTGCACTGTTCAAACCGAAAATACATCAACAGGCAGGCTACAGAAAAGCTTACTAACAAAGGTTAGAGAGGGGCTTTCTCAGAGGGCTTTTTACAGTTTGTCTATTCCCAATTAGCCGGTTTAGTATACTTAATGAAAGTACTAATTCTTTCATAGGCCGCCCATTCTTAGTATTTGACGTTCAGGTAACAACAGGTAACTTTATTTGGAGTGGAAGCAGAGAGATAACACCAGATGCCAATTGTAGATCCTCTCACACCTGTGGTCACTGCAGCATCTGACTCCACTTTGTCCAAAAGGGATCTATTCCATTCAATTACACATGATCTAGATTAGACTGACAACAAGATACTGCACGGGACATAGCAGAGTTGGTGAAGTTGAGTGGTGATGAGTTTGCTATTTGGATGAATAAAGCAAGTAAAAAGTGTGTTAGATAAAAATTCATTTCAATTCGCTAATCGGGCTAATATGAATCAGGTGAATCGAGTTCTGCTTTTGGAAACTGGGTTAAGAAGGGGTGCACCGTTCCTGGAGGTACTGCAATACCAGGTCAATGCGTGGAGTGGACAGAGCAAGCTCTTTTTCCATCTCCCTGTTCTAAAAATCCATTTAATATATGGTCCCCAGATAGGGGACGTATCAGATATTAAACTGATAAGAACAGATACTACACTTGATCTTAGCCAAAAGGCCGAGAAGCGATAACCAGAATTGGTTTGGGCCTCGAGTGGCACCCTGGCCTATGCCGGACACATCTTAGGGAGAGAGAGCGAGAGGGAGACAAACCCACGCCTACACAAGACATTTTGTCACCCAAGCCAACCCTTGAAAAGGCTGCTTTGCAGAGCAAAAACAAGAAGAATGGTGCGTTTTGCAGCCGCCGCCCACTGCAATGAATCTGAATAACTCCTCCTTTAGGGCGCAAGCAACTCCCCTCCCCCTTGCAGTCTTTCCAATTCACGATACAAAAAGACGGACAGGACAGGTTGCCTGACTTTCCGTCACTGCCACCCTTTGCCATCCTTACCCGTAGAAAGCCCTTTCATCATCCCCAAACCCTAATCTTTTCCCTTTCCTTCCCAGCCCCCAAACCCTGCCCTCTGTACCTTTCTCACCACCCGCTTCCCTTCTCCTGTCATCCCCCTACCACCCGGGAAAAAAAGAGATTGCCCCCTCCTTCCACTAGCCCACCCTCCCACCCAAAGAACAACTTCTTCTGCGCAGCTTGTTTTCTAGGCAGCAGCGCTATTGTGATGTCATCGGGGGGCATTGTGACAAGCCGCCAGTGTTCCGTCTCTTCATGTTGTGCACTGTTCAAACCGAAAATACATCAACAGGCAGGCTACAGAAAAGCTTACTAACAAAGGTTAGAGAGGGGCTTTCTCAGAGGGCTTTTTACAGTTTGTCTATTCCCAATTAGCCGGTTTAGTATACTTAATGAAAGTACTAATTCTTTCATAGGCCGCCCATTCTTAGTATTTGACGTTCAGGTAACAACAGGTAACTTTATTTGGAGTGGAAGCAGAGAGATAACACCAGATGCCAATTGTAGATCCTCTCACACCTGTGGTCACTGCAGCATCTGACTCCACTTTGTCCAAAAGGGATCTATTCCATTCAATTACACATGATCTAGATTAGACTGACAACAAGATACTGCACGGGACATAGCAGAGTTGGTGAAGTTGAGTGGTGATGAGTTTGCTATTTGGATGAATAAAGCAAGTAAAAAGTGTGTTAGATAAAAATTCATTTCAATTCGCTAATCGGGCTAATATGAATCAGGTGAATCGAGTTCTGCTTTTGGAAACTGGGTTAAGAAGGGGTGCACCGTTCCTGGAGGTACTGCAATACCAGGTCAATGCGTGGAGTGGACAGAGCAAGCTCTTTTTCCATCTCCCTGTTCTAAAAATCCATTTAATATATGGTCCCCAGATAGGGGACGTATCAGATATTAAACTGATAAGAACAGATACTACACTTGATCTTAGCCAAAAGGCCGAGAAGCGATAACCAGAATTGGTTTGGGCCTCGAGTGGCACCCTGGCCTATGCCGGACACATCTTAGGGAGAGAGAGCGAGAGGGAGACAAACCCACGCCTACACAAGACATTTTGTCACCCAAGCCAACCCTTGAAAAGGCTGCTTTGCAGAGCAAAAACAAGAAGAATGGTGCGTTTTGCAGCCGCCGCCCACTGCAATGAATCTGAATAACTCCTCCTTTAGGGCGCAAGCAACTCCCCTCCCCCTTGCAGTCTTTCCAATTCACGATACAAAAAGACGGACAGGACAGGTTGCCTGACTTTCCGTCACTGCCACCCTTTGCCATCCTTACCCGTAGAAAGCCCTTTCATCATCCCCAAACCCTAATCTTTTCCCTTTCCTTCCCAGCCCCCAAACCCTGCCCTCTGTACCTTTCTCACCACCCGCTTCCCTTCTCCTGTCATCCCCCTACCACCCGGGAAAAAAAGAGATTGCCCCCTCCTTCCACTAGCCCACCCTCCCACCCAAAGAACAACTTCTTCTGCGCAGCTTGTTTTCTAGGCAGCAGCGCTATTGTGATGTCATCGGGGGGCATTGTGACAAGCCGCCAGTGTTCCGTCTCTTCATGTTGTGCACTGTTCAAACCGAAAATACATCAACAGGCAGGCTACAGAAAAGCTTACTAACAAAGGTTAGAGAGGGGCTTTCTCAGAGGGCTTTTTACAGTTTGTCTATTCCCAATTAGCCGGTTTAGTATACTTAATGAAAGTACTAATTCTTTCATAGGCCGCCCATTCTTAGTATTTGACGTTCAGGTAACAACAGGTAACTTTATTTGGAGTGGAAGCAGAGAGATAACACCAGATGCCAATTGTAGATCCTCTCACACCTGTGGTCACTGCAGAATCTGACTCCACTTTGTCCAAAAGGGATCTATTCCATTCAATTACACATGATCTAGATTAGACTGACAACAAGATACTGCACGGGACATAGCAGAGTTGGTGAAGTTGAGTGGTGATGAGTTTACTATTTGGATGAATAAAGCAAGTAAAAAGTGTGTTAGATAAAAATTCATTTCAATTCGCTAATCGGGCTAATATGAATCAGGTGAATCGAGTTCTGCTTTTGGAAACTGGGTTAAGAAGGGGTGCACCGTTCCTGGAGGTACTGCAATACCAGGTCAATGCGTGGAGTGGACAGAGCAAGCTCTTTTTCCATCTCCCTGTTCTAAAAATCCATTTAATATATGGTCCCCAGATAGGGGACGTATCAGATATTAAACTGATAAGAACAGATACTACACTTGATCTTAGCCAAAAGGCCGAGAAGCGATAACCAGAATTGGTTTGGGCCTCGAGTGGCACCCTGGCCTATGCCGGACACATCTTAGGGAGAGAGAGCGAGAGGGAGACAAACCCACGCCTACACAAGACATTTTGTCACCCAAGCCAACCCTTGAAAAGGCTGCTTTGCAGAGCAAAAACAAGAAGAATGGTGCGTTTTGCAGCCGCCGCCCACTGCAATGAATCTGAATAACTCCTCCTTTAGGGCGCAAGCAACTCCCCTCCCCCTTGCAGTCTTTCCAATTCACGATACAAAAAGACGGACAGGACAGGTTGCCTGACTTTCCGTCACTGCCACCCTTTGCCATCCTTACCCGTAGAAAGCCCTTTCATCATCCCCAAACCCTAATCTTTTCCCTTTCCTTCCCAGCCCCCAAACCCTGCCCTCTGTACCTTTCTCACCACCCGCTTCCCTTCTCCTGTCATCCCCCTACCACCCGGGAAAAAAAGAGATTGCCCCCTCCTTCCACTAGCCCACCCTCCCACCCAAAGAACAACTTCTTCTGCGCAGCTTGTTTTCTAGGCAGCAGCGCTATTGTGATGTCATCGGGGGGCATTGTGACAAGCCGCCAGTGTTCCGTCTCTTCATGTTGTGCACTGTTCAAACCGAAAATACATCAACAGGCAGGCTACAGAAAAGCTTACTAACAAAGGTTAGAGAGGGGCTTTCTCAGAGGGCTTTTTACAGTTTGTCTATTCCCAATTAGCCGGTTTAGTATACTTAATGAAAGTACTAATTCTTTCATAGGCCGCCCATTCTTAGTATTTGACGTTCAGGTAACAACAGGTAACTTTATTTGGAGTGGAAGCAGAGAGATAACACCAGATGCCAATTGTAGATCCTCTCACACCTGTGGTCACTGCAGCATCTGACTCCACTTTGTCCAAAAGGGATCTATTCCATTCAATTACACATGATCTAGATTAGACTGACAACAAGATACTGCACGGGACATAGCAGAGTTGGTGAAGTTGAGTGGTGATGAGTTTGCTATTTGGATGAATAAAGCAAGTAAAAAGTGTGTTAGATAAAAATTCATTTCAATTCGCTAATCGGGCTAATATGAATCAGGTGAATCGAGTTCTGCTTTTGGAAACTGGGTTAAGAAGGGGTGCACCGTTCCTGGAGGTACTGCAATACCAGGTCAATGCGTGGAGTGGACAGAGCAAGCTCTTTTTCCATCTCCCTGTTCTAAAAATCCATTTAATATATGGTCCCCAGATAGGGGACGTATCAGATATTAAACTGATAAGAACAGATACTACACTTGATCTTAGCCAAAAGGCCGAGAAGCGATAACCAGAATTGGTTTGGGCCTCGAGTGGCACCCTGGCCTATGCCGGACACATCTTAGGGAGAGAGAGCGAGAGGGAGACAAACCCACGCCTACACAAGACATTTTGTCACCCAAGCCAACCCTTGAAAAGGCTGCTTTGCAGAGCAAAAACAAGAAGAATGGTGCGTTTTGCAGCCGCCGCCCACTGCAATGAATCTGAATAACTCCTCCTTTAGGGCGCAAGCAACTCCCCTCCCCCTTGCAGTCTTTCCAATTCACGATACAAAAAGACGGACAGGACAGGTTGCCTGACTTTCCGTCACTGCCACCCTTTGCCATTCTTACCCGTAGAAAGCCCTTTCATCATCCCCAAACCCTAATCTTTTCCCTTTCCTTCCCAGCCCCCAAACCCTGCCCTCTGTACCTTTCTCACCACCCGCTTCCCTTCTCCTGTCATCCCCCTACCACCCGGGAAAAAAAGAGATTGCCCCCTCCTTCCACTAGCCCACCCTCCCACCCAAAGAACAACTTCTTCTGCGCAGCTTGTTTTCTAGGCAGCAGCGCTATTGTGATGTCATCGGGGGGCATTGTGACAAGCCGCCAGTGTTCCGTCTCTTCATGTTGTGCACTGTTCAAACCGAAAATACATCAACAGGCAGGCTACAGAAAAGCTTACTAACAAAGGTTAGAGAGGGGCTTTCTCAGAGGGCTTTTTACAGTTTGTCTATTCCCAATTAGCCGGTTTAGTATACTTAATGAAAGTACTAATTCTTTCATAGGCCGCCCATTCTTAGTATTTGACGTTCAGGTAACAACAGGTAACTTTATTTGGAGTGGAAGCAGAGAGATAACACCAGATGCCAATTGTAGATCCTCTCACACCTGTGGTCACTGCAGCATCTGACTCCACTTTGTCCAAAAGGGATCTATTCCATTCAATTACACATGATCTAGATTAGACTGACAACAAGATACTGCACGGGACATAGCAGAGTTGGTGAAGTTGAGTGGTGATGAGTTTGCTATTTGGATGAATAAAGCAAGTAAAAAGTGTGTTAGATAAAAATTCATTTCAATTCGCTAATCGGGCTAATATGAATCAGGTGAATCGAGTTCTGCTTTTGGAAACTGGGTTAAGAAGGGGTGCACCGTTCCTGGAGGTACTGCAATACCAGGTCAATGCGTGGAGTGGACAGAGCAAGCTCTTTTTCCATCTCCCTGTTCTAAAAATCCATTTAATATATGGTCCCCAGATAGGGGACGTATCAGATATTAAACTGATAAGAACAGATACTACACTTGATCTTAGCCAAAAGGCCGAGAAGCGATAACCAGAATTGGTTTGGGCCTCGAGTGGCACCCTGGCCTATGCCGGACACATCTTAGGGAGAGAGAGCGAGAGGGAGACAAACCCACGCCTACACAAGACATTTTGTCACCCAAGCCAACCCTTGAAAAGGCTGCTTTGCAGAGCAAAAACAAGAAGAATGGTGCGTTTTGCAGCCGCCGCCCACTGCAATGAATCTGAATAACTCCTCCTTTAGGGCGCAAGCAACTCCCCTCCCCCTTGCAGTCTTTCCAATTCACGATACAAAAAGACGGACAGGACAGGTTGCCTGACTTTCCGTCACTGCCACCCTTTGCCATCCTTACCCGTAGAAAGCCCTTTCATCATCCCCAAACCCTAATCTTTTCCCTTTCCTTCCCAGCCCCCAAACCCTGCCCTCTGTACCTTTCTCACCACCCGCTTCCCTTCTCCTGTCATCCCCCTACCACCCGGGAAAAAAAGAGATTGCCCCCTCCTTCCACTAGCCCACCCTCCCACCCAAAGAACAACTTCTTCTGCGCAGCTTGTTTTCTAGGCAGCAGCGCTATTGTGATGTCATCGGGGGGCATTGTGACAAGCCGCCAGTGTTCCGTCTCTTCATGTTGTGCACTGTTCAAACCGAAAATACATCAACAGGCAGGCTACAGAAAAGCTTACTAACAAAGGTTAGAGAGGGGCTTTCTCAGAGGGCTTTTTACAGTTTGTCTATTCCCAATTAGCCGGTTTAGTATACTTAATGAAAGTACTAATTCTTTCATAGGCCGCCCATTCTTAGTATTTGACGTTCAGGTAACAACAGGTAACTTTATTTGGAGTGGAAGCAGAGAGATAACACCAGATGCCAATTGTAGATCCTCTCACACCTGTGGTCACTGCAGCATCTGACTCCACTTTGTCCAAAAGGGATCTATTCCATTCAATTACACATGATCTAGATTAGACTGACAACAAGATACTGCACGGGACATAGCAGAGTTGGTGAAGTTGAGTGGTGATGAGTTTGCTATTTGGATGAATAAAGCAAGTAAAAAGTGTGTTAGATAAAAATTCATTTCAATTCGCTAATCGGGCTAATATGAATCAGGTGAATCGAGTTCTGCTTTTGGAAACTGGGTTAAGAAGGGGTGCACCGTTCCTGGAGGTACTGCAATACCAGGTCAATGCGTGGAGTGGACAGAGCAAGCTCTTTTTCCATCTCCCTGTTCTAAAAATCCATTTAATATATGGTCCCCAGATAGGGGACGTATCAGATATTAAACTGATAAGAACAGATACTACACTTGATCTTAGCCAAAAGGCCGAGAAGCGATAACCAGAATTGGTTTGGGCCTCGAGTGGCACCCTGGCCTATGCCGGACACATCTTAGGGAGAGAGAGCGAGAGGGAGACAAACCCACGCCTACACAAGACATTTTGTCACCCAAGCCAACCCTTGAAAAGGCTGCTTTGCAGAGCAAAAACAAGAAGAATGGTGCGTTTTGCAGCCGCCGCCCACTGCAATGAATCTGAATAACTCCTCCTTTAGGGCGCAAGCAACTCCCCTCCCCCTTGCAGTCTTTCCAATTCACGATACAAAAAGACGGACAGGACAGGTTGCCTGACTTTCCGTCACTGCCACCCTTTGCCATCCTTACCCGTAGAAAGCCCTTTCATCATCCCCAAACCCTAATCTTTTCCCTTTCCTTCCCAGCCCCCAAACCCTGCCCTCTGTACCTTTCTCACCACCCGCTTCCCTTCTCCTGTCATCCCCCTACCACCCGGGAAAAAAAGAGATTGCCCCCTCCTTCCACTAGCCCACCCTCCCACCCAAAGAACAACTTCTTCTGCGCAGCTTGTTTTCTAGGCAGCAGCGCTATTGTGATGTCATCGGGGGGCATTGTGACAAGCCGCCAGTGTTCCGTCTCTTCATGTTGTGCACTGTTCAAACCGAAAATACATCAACAGGCAGGCTACAGAAAAGCTTACTAACAAAGGTTAGAGAGGGGCTTTCTCAGAGGGCTTTTTACAGTTTGTCTATTCCCAATTAGCCGGTTTAGTATACTTAATGAAAGTACTAATTCTTTCATAGGCCGCCCATTCTTAGTATTTGACGTTCAGGTAACAACAGGTAACTTTATTTGGAGTGGAAGCAGAGAGATAACACCAGATGCCAATTGTAGATCCTCTCACACCTGTGGTCACTGCAGCATCTGACTCCACTTTGTCCAAAAGGGATCTATTCCATTCAATTACACATGATCTAGATTAGACTGACAACAAGATACTGCACGGGACATAGCAGAGTTGGTGAAGTTGAGTGGTGATGAGTTTGCTATTTGGATGAATAAAGCAAGTAAAAAGTGTGTTAGATAAAAATTCATTTCAATTCGCTAATCGGGCTAATATGAATCAGGTGAATCGAGTTCTGCTTTTGGAAACTGGGTTAAGAAGGGGTGCACCGTTCCTGGAGGTACTGCAATACCAGGTCAATGCGTGGAGTGGACAGAGCAAGCTCTTTTTCCATCTCCCTGTTCTAAAAATCCATTTAATATATGGTCCCCAGATAGGGGACGTATCAGATATTAAACTGATAAGAACAGATACTACACTTGATCTTAGCCAAAAGGCCGAGAAGCGATAACCAGAATTGGTTTGGGCCTCGAGTGGCACCCTGGCCTATGCCGGACACATCTTAGGGAGAGAGAGCGAGAGGGAGACAAACCCACGCCTACACAAGACATTTTGTCACCCAAGCCAACCCTTGAAAAGGCTGCTTTGCAGAGCAAAAACAAGAAAAATGGTGCGTTTTGCAGCCGCCGCCCACTGCAATGAATCTGAATAACTCCTCCTTTAGGGCGCAAGCAACTCCCCTCCCCCTTGCAGTCTTTCCAATTCACGATACAAAAAGACGGACAGGACAGGTTGCCTGACTTTCCGTCACTGCCACCCTTTGCCATCCTTACCCGTAGAAAGCCCTTTCATCATCCCCAAACCCTAATCTTTTCCCTTTCCTTCCCAGCCCCCAAACCCTGCCCTCTGTACCTTTCTCACCACCCGCTTCCCTTCTCCTGTCATCCCCCTACCACCCGGGAAAAAAAGAGATTGCCCCCTCCTTCCACTAGCCCACCCTCCCACCCAAAGAACAACTTCTTCTGCGCAGCTTGTTTTCTAGGCAGCAGCGCTATTGTGATGTCATCGGGGGGCATTGTGACAAGCCGCCAGTGTTCCGTCTCTTCATGTTGTGCACTGTTCAAACCGAAAATACATCAACAGGCAGGCTACAGAAAAGCTTACTAACAAAGGTTAGAGAGGGGCTTTCTCAGAGGGCTTTTTACAGTTTGTCTATTCCCAATTAGCCGGTTTAGTATACTTAATGAAAGTACTAATTCTTTCATAGGCCGCCCATTCTTAGTATTTGACGTTCAGGTAACAACAGGTAACTTTATTTGGAGTGGAAGCAGAGAGATAACACCAGATGCCAATTGTAGATCCTCTCACACCTGTGGTCACTGCAGCATCTGACTCCACTTTGTCCAAAAGGGATCTATTCCATTCAATTACACATGATCTAGATTAGACTGACAACAAGATACTGCACGGGACATAGCAGAGTTGGTGAAGTTGAGTGGTGATGAGTTTGCTATTTGGATGAATAAAGCAAGTAAAAAGTGTGTTAGATAAAAATTCATTTCAATTCGCTAATCGGGCTAATATGAATCAGGTGAATCGAGTTCTGCTTTTGGAAACTGGGTTAAGAAGGGGTGCACCGTTCCTGGAGGTACTGCAATACCAGGTCAATGCGTGGAGTGGACAGAGCAAGCTCTTTTTCCATCTCCCTGTTCTAAAAATCCATTTAATATATGGTCCCCAGATAGGGGACGTATCAGATATTAAACTGATAAGAACAGATACTACACTTGATCTTAGCCAAAAGGCCGAGAAGCGATAACCAGAATTGGTTTGGGCCTCGAGTGGCACCCTGGCCTATGCCGGACACATCTTAGGGAGAGAGAGCGAGAGGGAGACAAACCCACGCCTACACAAGACATTTTGTCACCCAAGCCAACCCTTGAAAAGGCTGCTTTGCAGAGCAAAAACAAGAAGAATGGTGCGTTTTGCAGCCGCCGCCCACTGCAATGAATCTGAATAACTCCTCCTTTAGGGCGCAAGCAACTCCCCTCCCCCTTGCAGTCTTTCCAATTCACGATACAAAAAGACGGACAGGACAGGTTGCCTGACTTTCCGTCACTGCCACCCTTTGCCATCCTTACCCGTAGAAAGCCCTTTCATCATCCCCAAACCCTAATCTTTTCCCTTTCCTTCCCAGCCCCCAAACCCTGCCCTCTGTACCTTTCTCACCACCCGCTTCCCTTCTCCTGTCATCCCCCTACCACCCGGGAAAAAAAGAGATTGCCCCCTCCTTCCACTAGCCCACCCTCCCACCCAAAGAACAACTTCTTCTGCGCAGCTTGTTTTCTAGGCAGCAGCGCTATTGTGATGTCATCGGGGGGCATTGTGACAAGCCGCCAGTGTTCCGTCTCTTCATGTTGTGCACTGTTCAAACCGAAAATACATCAACAGGCAGGCTACAGAAAAGCTTACTAACAAAGGTTAGAGAGGGGCTTTCTCAGAGGGCTTTTTACAGTTTGTCTATTCCCAATTAGCCGGTTTAGTATACTTAATGAAAGTACTAATTCTTTCATAGGCCGCCCATTCTTAGTATTTGACGTTCAGGTAACAACAGGTAACTTTATTTGGAGTGGAAGCAGAGAGATAACACCAGATGCCAATTGTAGATCCTCTCACACCTGTGGTCACTGCAGCATCTGACTCCACTTTGTCCAAAAGGGATCTATTCCATTCAATTACACATGATCTAGATTAGACTGACAACAAGATACTGCACGGGACATAGCAGAGTTGGTGAAGTTGAGTGGTGATGAGTTTGCTATTTGGATGAATAAAGCAAGTAAAAAGTGTGTTAGATAAAAATTCATTTCAATTCGCTAATCGGGCTAATATGAATCAGGTGAATCGAGTTCTGCTTTTGGAAACTGGGTTAAGAAGGGGTGCACCGTTCCTGGAGGTACTGCAATACCAGGTCAATGCGTGGAGTGGACAGAGCAAGCTCTTTTTCCATCTCCCTGTTCTAAAAATCCATTTAATATATGGTCCCCAGATAGGGGACGTATCAGATATTAAACTGATAAGAACAGATACTACACTTGATCTTAGCCAAAAGGCCGAGAAGCGATAACCAGAATTGGTTTGGGCCTCGAGTGGCACCCTGGCCTATGCCGGACACATCTTAGGGAGAGAGAGCGAGAGGGAGACAAACCCACGCCTACACAAGACATTTTGTCACCCAAGCCAACCCTTGAAAAGGCTGCTTTGCAGAGCAAAAACAAGAAGAATGGTGCGTTTTGCAGCCGCCGCCCACTGCAATGAATCTGAATAACTCCTCCTTTAGGGCGCAAGCAACTCCCCTCCCCCTTGCAGTCTTTCCAATTCACGATACAAAAAGACGGACAGGACAGGTTGCCTGACTTTCCGTCACTGCCACCCTTTGCCATCCTTACCCGTAGAAAGCCCTTTCATCATCCCCAAACCCTAATCTTTTCCCTTTCCTTCCCAGCCCCCAAACCCTGCCCTCTGTACCTTTCTCACCACCCGCTTCCCTTCTCCTGTCATCCCCCTACCACCCGGGAAAAAAAGAGATTGCCCCCTCCTTCCACTAGCCCACCCTCCCACCCAAAGAACAACTTCTTCTGCGCAGCTTGTTTTCTAGGCAGCAGCGCTATTGTGATGTCATCGGGGGGCATTGTGACAAGCCGCCAGTGTTCCGTCTCTTCATGTTGTGCACTGTTCAAACCGAAAATACATCAACAGGCAGGCTACAGAAAAGCTTACTAACAAAGGTTAGAGAGGGGCTTTCTCAGAGGGCTTTTTACAGTTTGTCTATTCCCAATTAGCCGGTTTAGTATACTTAATGAAAGTACTAATTCTTTCATAGGCCGCCCATTCTTAGTATTTGACGTTCAGGTAACAACAGGTAACTTTATTTGGAGTGGAAGCAGAGAGATAACACCAGATGCCAATTGTAGATCCTCTCACACCTGTGGTCACTGCAGCATCTGACTCCACTTTGTCCAAAAGGGATCTATTCCATTCAATTACACATGATCTAGATTAGACTGACAACAAGATACTGCACGGGACATAGCAGAGTTGGTGAAGTTGAGTGGTGATGAGTTTGCTATTTGGATGAATAAAGCAAGTAAAAAGTGTGTTAGATAAAAATTCATTTCAATTCGCTAATCGGGCTAATATGAATCAGGTGAATCGAGTTCTGCTTTTGGAAACTGGGTTAAGAAGGGGTGCACCGTTCCTGGAGGTACTGCAATACCAGGTCAATGCGTGGAGTGGACAGAGCAAGCTCTTTTTCCATCTCCCTGTTCTAAAAATCCATTTAATATATGGTCCCCAGATAGGGGACGTATCAGATATTAAACTGATAAGAACAGATACTACACTTGATCTTAGCCAAAAGGCCGAGAAGCGATAACCAGAATTGGTTTGGGCCTCGAGTGGCACCCTGGCCTATGCCGGACACATCTTAGGGAGAGAGAGCGAGAGGGAGACAAACCCACGCCTACACAAGACATTTTGTCACCCAAGCCAACCCTTGAAAAGGCTGCTTTGCAGAGCAAAAACAAGAAGAATGGTGCGTTTTGCAGCCGCCGCCCACTGCAATGAATCTGAATAACTCCTCCTTTAGGGCGCAAGCAACTCCCCTCCCCCTTGCAGTCTTTCCAATTCACGATACAAAAAGACGGACAGGACAGGTTGCCTGACTTTCCGTCACTGCCACCCTTTGCCATCCTTACCCGTAGAAAGCCCTTTCATCATCCCCAAACCCTAATCTTTTCCCTTTCCTTCCCAGCCCCCAAACCCTGCCCTCTGTACCTTTCTCACCACCCGCTTCCCTTCTCCTGTCATCCCCCTACCACCCGGGAAAAAAAGAGATTGCCCCCTCCTTCCACTAGCCCACCCTCCCACCCAAAGAACAACTTCTTCTGCGCAGCTTGTTTTCTAGGCAGCAGCGCTATTGTGATGTCATCGGGGGGCATTGTGACAAGCCGCCAGTGTTCCGTCTCTTCTTGTTGTGCACTGTTCAAACCGAAAATACATCAACAGGCAGGCTACAGAAAAGCTTACTAACAAAGGTTAGAGAGGGGCTTTCTCAGAGGGCTTTTTACAGTTTGTCTATTCCCAATTAGCCGGTTTAGTATACTTAATGAAAGTACTAATTCTTTCATAGGCCGCCCATTCTTAGTATTTGACGTTCAGGTAACAACAGGTAACTTTATTTGGAGTGGAAGCAGAGAGATAACACCAGATGCCAATTGTAGATCCTCTCACACCTGTGGTCACTGCAGCATCTGACTCCACTTTGTCCAAAAGGGATCTATTCCATTCAATTACACATGATCTAGATTAGACTGACAACAAGATACTGCACGGGACATAGCAGAGTTGGTGAAGTTGAGTGGTGATGAGTTTGCTATTTGGATGAATAAAGCAAGTAAAAAGTGTGTTAGATAAAAATTCATTTCAATTCGCTAATCGGGCTAATATGAATCAGGTGAATCGAGTTCTGCTTTTGGAAACTGGGTTAAGAAGGGGTGCACCGTTCCTGGAGGTACTGCAATACCAGGTCAATGCGTGGAGTGGACAGAGCAAGCTCTTTTTCCATCTCCCTGTTCTAAAAATCCATTTAATATATGGTCCCCAGATAGGGGACGTATCAGATATTAAACTGATAAGAACAGATACTACACTTGATCTTAGCCAAAAGGCCGAGAAGCGATAACCAGAATTGGTTTGGGCCTCGAGTGGCACCCTGGCCTATGCCGGACACATCTTAGGGAGAGAGAGCGAGAGGGAGACAAACCCACGCCTACACAAGACATTTTGTCACCCAAGCCAACCCTTGAAAAGGCTGCTTTGCAGAGCAAAAACAAGAAGAATGGTGCGTTTTGCAGCCGCCGCCCACTGCAATGAATCTGAATAACTCCTCCTTTAGGGCGCAAGCAACTCCCCTCCCCCTTGCAGTCTTTCCAATTCACGATACAAAAAGACGGACAGGACAGGTTGCCTGACTTTCCGTCACTGCCACCCTTTGCCATCCTTACCCGTAGAAAGCCCTTTCATCATCCCCAAACCCTAATCTTTTCCCTTTCCTTCCCAGCCCCCAAACCCTGCCCTCTGTACCTTTCTCACCACCCGCTTCCCTTCTCCTGTCATCACCCTACCACCCGGGAAAAAAAGAGATTGCCCCCTCCTTCCACTAGCCCACCCTCCCACCCAAAGAACAACTTCTTCTGCGCAGCTTGTTTTCTAGGCAGCAGCGCTATTGTGATGTCATCGGGGGGCATTGTGACAAGCCGCCAGTGTTCCGTCTCTTCATGTTGTGCACTGTTCAAACCGAAAATACATCAACAGGCAGGCTACAGAAAAGCTTACTAACAAAGGTTAGAGAGGGGCTTTCTCAGAGGGCTTTTTACAGTTTGTCTATTCCCAATTAGCCGGTTTAGTATACTTAATGAAAGTACTAATTCTTTCATAGGCCGCCCATTCTTAGTATTTGACGTTCAGGTAACAACAGGTAACTTTATTTGGAGTGGAAGCAGAGAGATAACACCAGATGCCAATTGTAGATCCTCTCACACCTGTGGTCACTGCAGCATCTGACTCCACTTTGTCCAAAAGGGATCTATTCCATTCAATTACACATGATCTAGATTAGACTGACAACAAGATACTGCACGGGACATAGCAGAGTTGGTGAAGTTGAGTGGTGATGAGTTTGCTATTTGGATGAATAAAGCAAGTAAAAAGTGTGTTAGATAAAAATTCATTTCAATTCGCTAATCGGGCTAATATGAATCAGGTGAATCGAGTTCTGCTTTTGGAAACTGGGTTAAGAAGGGGTGCACCGTTCCTGGAGGTACTGCAATACCAGGTCAATGCGTGGAGTGGACAGAGCAAGCTCTTTTTCCATCTCCCTGTTCTAAAAATCCATTTAATATATGGTCCCCAGATAGGGGACGTATCAGATATTAAACTGATAAGAACAGATACTACACTTGATCTTAGCCAAAAGGCCGAGAAGCGATAACCAGAATTGGTTTGGGCCTCGAGTGGCACCCTGGCCTATGCCGGACACATCTTAGGGAGAGAGAGCGAGAGGGAGACAAACCCACGCCTACACAAGACATTTTGTCACCCAAGCCAACCCTTGAAAAGGCTGCTTTGCAGAGCAAAAACAAGAAGAATGGTGCGTTTTGCAGCCGCCGCCCACTGCAATGAATCTGAATAACTCCTCCTTTAGGGCGCAAGCAACTCCCCTCCCCCTTGCAGTCTTTCCAATTCACGATACAAAAAGACGGACAGGACAGGTTGCCTGACTTTCCGTCACTGCCACCCTTTGCCATCCTTACCCGTAGAAAGCCCTTTCATCATCCCCAAACCCTAATCTTTTCCCTTTCCTTCCCAGCCCCCAAACCCTGCCCTCTGTACCTTTCTCACCACCCGCTTCCCTTCTCCTGTCATCCCCCTACCACCCGGGAAAAAAAGAGATTGCCCCCTCCTTCCACTAGCCCACCCTCCCACCCAAAGAACAACTTCTTCTGCGCAGCTTGTTTTCTAGGCAGCAGCGCTATTGTGATGTCATCGGGGGGCATTGTGACAAGCCGCCAGTGTTCCGTCTCTTCATGTTGTGCACTGTTCAAACCGAAAATACATCAACAGGCAGGCTACAGAAAAGCTTACTAACAAAGGTTAGAGAGGGGCTTTCTCAGAGGGCTTTTTACAGTTTGTCTATTCCCAATTAGCCGGTTTAGTATACTTAATGAAAGTACTAATTCTTTCATAGGCCGCCCATTCTTAGTATTTGACGTTCAGGTAACAACAGGTAACTTTATTTGGAGTGGAAGCAGAGAGATAACACCAGATGCCAATTGTAGATCCTCTCACACCTGTGGTCACTGCAGCATCTGACTCCACTTTGTCCAAAAGGGATCTATTCCATTCAATTACACATGATCTAGATTAGACTGACAACAAGATACTGCACGGGACATAGCAGAGTTGGTGAAGTTGAGTGGTGATGAGTTTGCTATTTGGATGAATAAAGCAAGTAAAAAGTGTGTTAGATAAAAATTCATTTCAATTCGCTAATCGGGCTAATATGAATCAGGTGAATCGAGTTCTGCTTTTGGAAACTGGGTTAAGAAGGGGTGCACCGTTCCTGGAGGTACTGCAATACCAGGTCAATGCGTGGAGTGGACAGAGCAAGCTCTTTTTCCATCTCCCTGTTCTAAAAATCCATTTAATATATGGTCCCCAGATAGGGGACGTATCAGATATTAAACTGATAAGAACAGATACTACACTTGATCTTAGCCAAAAGGCCGAGAAGCGATAACCAGAATTGGTTTGGGCCTCGAGTGGCACCCTGGCCTATGCCGGACACATCTTAGGGAGAGAGAGCGAGAGGGAGACAAACCCACGCCTACACAAGACATTTTGTCACCCAAGCCAACCCTTGAAAAGGCTGCTTTGCAGAGCAAAAACAAGAAGAATGGTGCGTTTTGCAGCCGCCGCCCACTGCAATGAATCTGAATAACTCCTCCTTTAGGGCGCAAGCAACTCCCCTCCCCCTTGCAGTCTTTCCAATTCACGATACAAAAAGACGGACAGGACAGGTTGCCTGACTTTCCGTCACTGCCACCCTTTGCCATCCTTACCCGTAGAAAGCCCTTTCATCATCCCCAAACCCTAATCTTTTCCCTTTCCTTCCCAGCCCCCAAACCCTGCCCTCTGTACCTTTCTCACCACCCGCTTCCCTTCTCCTGTCATCCCCCTACCACCCGGGAAAAAAAGAGATTGCCCCCTCCTTCCACTAGCCCACCCTCCCACCCAAAGAACAACTTCTTCTGCGCAGCTTGTTTTCTAGGCAGCAGCGCTATTGTGATGTCATCGGGGGGCATTGTGACAAGCCGCCAGTGTTCCGTCTCTTCATGTTGTGCACTGTTCAAACCGAAAATACATCAACAGGCAGGCTACAGAAAAGCTTACTAACAAAGGTTAGAGAGGGGCTTTCTCAGAGGGCTTTTTACAGTTTGTCTATTCCCAATTAGCCGGTTTAGTATACTTAATGAAAGTACTAATTCTTTCATAGGCCGCCCATTCTTAGTATTTGACGTTCAGGTAACAACAGGTAACTTTATTTGGAGTGGAAGCAGAGAGATAACACCAGATGCCAATTGTAGATCCTCTCACACCTGTGGTCACTGCAGCATCTGACTCCACTTTGTCCAAAAGGGATCTATTCCATTCAATTACACATGATCTAGATTAGACTGACAACAAGATACTGCACGGGACATAGCAGAGTTGGTGAAGTTGAGTGGTGATGAGTTTGCTATTTGGATGAATAAAGCAAGTAAAAAGTGTGTTAGATAAAAATTCATTTCAATTCGCTAATCGGGCTAATATGAATCAGGTGAATCGAGTTCTGCTTTTGGAAACTGGGTTAAGAAGGGGTGCACCGTTCCTGGAGGTACTGCAATACCAGGTCAATGCGTGGAGTGGACAGAGCAAGCTCTTTTTCCATCTCCCTGTTCTAAAAATCCATTTAATATATGGTCCCCAGATAGGGGACGTATCAGATATTAAACTGATAAGAACAGATACTACACTTGATCTTAGCCAAAAGGCCGAGAAGCGATAACCAGAATTGGTTTGGGCCTCGAGTGGCACCCTGGCCTATGCCGGACACATCTTAGGGAGAGAGAGCGAGAGGGAGACAAACCCACGCCTACACAAGACATTTTGTCACCCAAGCCAACCCTTGAAAAGGCTGCTTTGCAGAGCAAAAACAAGAAGAATGGTGCGTTTTGCAGCCGCCGCCCACTGCAATGAATCTGAATAACTCCTCCTTTAGGGCGCAAGCAACTCCCCTCCCCCTTGCAGTCTTTCCAATTCACGATACAAAAAGACGGACAGGACAGGTTGCCTGACTTTCCGTCACTGCCACCCTTTGCCATCCTTACCCGTAGAAAGCCCTTTCATCATCCCCAAACCCTAATCTTTTCCCTTTCCTTCCCAGCCCCCAAACCCTGCCCTCTGTACCTTTCTCACCACCCGCTTCCCTTCTCCTGTCATCCCCCTACCACCCGGGAAAAAAAGAGATTGCCCCCTCCTTCCACTAGCCCACCCTCCCACCCAAAGAACAACTTCTTCTGCGCAGCTTGTTTTCTAGGCAGCAGCGCTATTGTGATGTCATCGGGGGGCATTGTGACAAGCCGCCAGTGTTCCGTCTCTTCATGTTGTGCACTGTTCAAACCGAAAATACATCAACAGGCAGGCTACAGAAAAGCTTACTAACAAAGGTTAGAGAGGGGCTTTCTCAGAGGGCTTTTTACAGTTTGTCTATTCCCAATTAGCCGGTTTAGTATACTTAATGAAAGTACTAATTCTTTCATAGGCCGCCCATTCTTAGTATTTGACGTTCAGGTAACAACAGGTAACTTTATTTGGAGTGGAAGCAGAGAGATAACACCAGATGCCAATTGTAGATCCTCTCACACCTGTGGTCACTGCAGCATCTGACTCCACTTTGTCCAAAAGGGATCTATTCCATTCAATTACACATGATCTAGATTAGACTGACAACAAGATACTGCACGGGACATAGCAGAGTTGGTGAAGTTGAGTGGTGATGAGTTTGCTATTTGGATGAATAAAGCAAGTAAAAAGTGTGTTAGATAAAAATTCATTTCAATTCGCTAATCGGGCTAATATGAATCAGGTGAATCGAGTTCTGCTTTTGGAAACTGGGTTAAGAAGGGGTGCACCGTTCCTGGAGGTACTGCAATACCAGGTCAATGCGTGGAGTGGACAGAGCAAGCTCTTTTTCCATCTCCCTGTTCTAAAAATCCATTTAATATATGGTCCCCAGATAGGGGACGTATCAGATATTAAACTGATAAGAACAGATACTACACTTGATCTTAGCCAAAAGGCCGAGAAGCGATAACCAGAATTGGTTTGGGCCTCGAGTGGCACCCTGGCCTATGCCGGACACATCTTAGGGAGAGAGAGCGAGAGGGAGACAAACCCACGCCTACACAAGACATTTTGTCACCCAAGCCAACCCTTGAAAAGGCTGCTTTGCAGAGCAAAAACAAGAAGAATGGTGCGTTTTGCAGCCGCCGCCCACTGCAATGAATCTGAATAACTCCTCCTTTAGGGCGCAAGCAACTCCCCTCCCCCTTGCAGTCTTTCCAATTCACGATACAAAAAGACGGACAGGACAGGTTGCCTGACTTTCCGTCACTGCCACCCTTTGCCATCCTTACCCGTAGAAAGCCCTTTCATCATCCCCAAACCCTAATCTTTTCCCTTTCCTTCCCAGCCCCCAAACCCTGCCCTCTGTACCTTTCTCACCACCCGCTTCCCTTCTCCTGTCATCCCCCTACCACCCGGGAAAAAAAGAGATTGCCCCCTCCTTCCACTAGCCCACCCTCCCACCCAAAGAACAACTTCTTCTGCGCAGCTTGTTTTCTAGGCAGCAGCGCTATTGTGATGTCATCGGGGGGCATTGTGACAAGCCGCCAGTGTTCCGTCTCTTCATGTTGTGCACTGTTCAAACCGAAAATACATCAACAGGCAGGCTACAGAAAAGCTTACTAACAAAGGTTAGAGAGGGGCTTTCTCAGAGGGCTTTTTACAGTTTGTCTATTCCCAATTAGCCGGTTTAGTATACTTAATGAAAGTACTAATTCTTTCATAGGCCGCCCATTCTTAGTATTTGACGTTCAGGTAACAACAGGTAACTTTATTTGGAGTGGAAGCAGAGAGATAACACCAGATGCCAATTGTAGATCCTCTCACACCTGTGGTCACTGCAGCATCTGACTCCACTTTGTCCAAAAGGGATCTATTCCATTCAATTACACATGATCTAGATTAGACTGACAACAAGATACTGCACGGGACATAGCAGAGTTGGTGAAGTTGAGTGGTGATGAGTTTGCTATTTGGATGAATAAAGCAAGTAAAAAGTGTGTTAGATAAAAATTCATTTCAATTCGCTAATCGGGCTAATATGAATCAGGTGAATCGAGTTCTGCTTTTGGAAAATGGGTTAAGAAGGGGTGCACCGTTCCTGGAGGTACTGCAATACCAGGTCAATGCGTGGAGTGGACAGAGCAAGCTCTTTTTCCATCTCCCTGTTCTAAAAATCCATTTAATATATGGTCCCCAGATAGGGGACGTATCAGATATTAAACTGATAAGAACAGATACTACACTTGATCTTAGCCAAAAGGCCGAGAAGCGATAACCAGAATTGGTTTGGGCCTCGAGTGGCACCCTGGCCTATGCCGGACACATCTTAGGGAGAGAGAGCGAGAGGGAGACAAACCCACGCCTACACAAGACATTTTGTCACCCAAGCCAACCCTTGAAAAGGCTGCTTTGCAGAGCAAAAACAAGAAGAATGGTGCGTTTTGCAGCCGCCGCCCACTGCAATGAATCTGAATAACTCCTCCTTTAGGGCGCAAGCAACTCCCCTCCCCCTTGCAGTCTTTCCAATTCACGATACAAAAAGACGGACAGGACAGGTTGCCTGACTTTCCGTCACTGCCACCCTTTGCCATCCTTACCCGTAGAAAGCCCTTTCATCATCCCCAAACCCTAATCTTTTCCCTTTCCTTCCCAGCCCCCAAACCCTGCCCTCTGTACCTTTCTCACCACCCGCTTCCCTTCTCCTGTCATCCCCCTACCACCCGGGAAAAAAAGAGATTGCCCCCTCCTTCCACTAGCCCACCCTCCCACCCAAAGAACAACTTCTTCTGCGCAGCTTGTTTTCTAGGCAGCAGCGCTATTGTGATGTCATCGGGGGGCATTGTGACAAGCCGCCAGTGTTCCGTCTCTTCATGTTGTGCACTGTTCAAACCGAAAATACATCAACAGGCAGGCTACAGAAAAGCTTACTAACAAAGGTTAGAGAGGGGCTTTCTCAGAGGGCTTTTTACAGTTTGTCTATTCCCAATTAGCCGGTTTAGTATACTTAATGAAAGTACTAATTCTTTCATAGGCCGCCCATTCTTAGTATTTGACGTTCAGGTAACAACAGGTAACTTTATTTGGAGTGGAAGCAGAGAGATAACACCAGATGCCAATTGTAGATCCTCTCACACCTGTGGTCACTGCAGCATCTGACTCCACTTTGTCCAAAAGGGATCTATTCCATTCAATTACACATGATCTAGATTAGACTGACAACAAGATACTGCACGGGACATAGCAGAGTTGGTGAAGTTGAGTGGTGATGAGTTTGCTATTTGGATGAATAAAGCAAGTAAAAAGTGTGTTAGATAAAAATTCATTTCAATTCGCTAATCGGGCTAATATGAATCAGGTGAATCGAGTTCTGCTTTTGGAAAATGGGTTAAGAAGGGGTGCACCGTTCCTGGAGGTACTGCAATACCAGGTCAATGCGTGGAGTGGACAGAGCAAGCTCTTTTTCCATCTCCCTGTTCTAAAAATCCATTTAATATATGGTCCCCAGATAGGGGACGTATCAGATATTAAACTGATAAGAACAGATACTACACTTGATCTTAGCCAAAAGGCCGAGAAGCGATAACCAGAATTGGTTTGGGCCTCGAGTGGCACCCTGGCCTATGCCGGACACATCTTAGGGAGAGAGAGCGAGAGGGAGACAAACCCACGCCTACACAAGACATTTTGTCACCCAAGCCAACCCTTGAAAAGGCTGCTTTGCAGAGCAAAAACAAGAAGAATGGTGCGTTTTGCAGCCGCCGCCCACTGCAATGAATCTGAATAACTCCTCCTTTAGGGCGCAAGCAACTCCCCTCCCCCTTGCAGTCTTTCCAATTCACGATACAAAAAGACGGACAGGACAGGTTGCCTGACTTTCTGTCACTGCCACCCTTTGCCATCCTTACCCGTAGAAAGCCCTTTCATCATCCCCAAACCCTAATCTTTTCCCTTTCCTTCCCAGCCCCCAAACCCTGCCCTCTGTACCTTTCTCACCACCCGCTTCCCTTCTCCTGTCATCCCCCTACCACCCGGGAAAAAAAGAGATTGCCCCCTCCTTCCACTAGCCCACCCTCCCACCCAAAGAACAACTTCTTCTGCGCAGCTTGTTTTCTAGGCAGCAGCGCTATTGTGATGTCATCGGGGGGCATTGTGACAAGCCGCCAGTGTTCCGTCTCTTCATGTTGTGCACTGTTCAAACCGAAAATACATCAACAGGCAGGCTACAGAAAAGCTTACTAACAAAGGTTAGAGAGGGGCTTTCTCAGAGGGCTTTTTACAGTTTGTCTATTCCCAATTAGCCGGTTTAGTATACTTAATGAAAGTACTAATTCTTTCATAGGCCGCCCATTCTTAGTATTTGACGTTCAGGTAACAACAGGTAACTTTATTTGGAGTGGAAGCAGAGAGATAACACCAGATGCCAATTGTAGATCCTCTCACACCTGTGGTCACTGCAGCATCTGACTCCACTTTGTCCAAAAGGGATCTATTCCATTCAATTACACATGATCTAGATTAGACTGACAACAAGATACTGCACGGGACATAGCAGAGTTGGTGAAGTTGAGTGGTGATGAGTTTGCTATTTGGATGAATAAAGCAAGTAAAAAGTGTGTTAGATAAAAATTCATTTCAATTCGCTAATCGGGCTAATATGAATCAGGTGAATCGAGTTCTGCTTTTGGAAACTGGGTTAAGAAGGGGTGCACCGTTCCTGGAGGTACTGCAATACCAGGTCAATGCGTGGAGTGGACAGAGCAAGCTCTTTTTCCATCTCCCTGTTCTAAAAATCCATTTAATATATGGTCCCCAGATAGGGGACGTATCAGATATTAAACTGATAAGAACAGATACTACACTTGATCTTAGCCAAAAGGCCGAGAAGCGATAACCAGAATTGGTTTGGGCCTCGAGTGGCACCCTGGCCTATGCCGGACACATCTTAGGGAGAGAGAGCGAGAGGGAGACAAACCCACGCCTACACAAGACATTTTGTCACCCAAGCCAACCCTTGAAAAGGCTGCTTTGCAGAGCAAAAACAAGAAGAATGGTGCGTTTTGCAGCCGCCGCCCACTGCAATGAATCTGAATAACTCCTCCTTTAGGGCGCAAGCAACTCCCCTCCCCCTTGCAGTCTTTCCAATTCACGATACAAAAAGACGGACAGGACAGGTTGCCTGACTTTCCGTCACTGCCACCCTTTGCCATCCTTACCCGTAGAAAGCCCTTTCATCATCCCCAAACCCTAATCTTTTCCCTTTCCTTCCCAGCCCCCAAACCCTGCCCTCTGTACCTTTCTCACCACCCGCTTCCCTTCTCCTGTCATCCCCCTACCACCCGGGAAAAAAAGAGATTGCCCCCTCCTTCCACTAGCCCACCCTCCCACCCAAAGAACAACTTCTTCTGCGCAGCTTGTTTTCTAGGCAGCAGCGCTATTGTGATGTCATCGGGGGGCATTGTGACAAGCCGCCAGTGTTCCGTCTCTTCATGTTGTGCACTGTTCAAACCGAAAATACATCAACAGGCAGGCTACAGAAAAGCTTACTAACAAAGGTTAGAGAGGGGCTTTCTCAGAGGGCTTTTTACAGTTTGTCTATTCCCAATTAGCCGGTTTAGTATACTTAATGAAAGTACTAATTCTTTCATAGGCCGCCCATTCTTAGTATTTGACGTTCAGGTAACAACAGGTAACTTTATTTGGAGTGGAAGCAGAGAGATAACACCAGATGCCAATTGTAGATCCTCTCACACCTGTGGTCACTGCAGCATCTGACTCCACTTTGTCCAAAAGGGATCTATTCCATTCAATTACACATGATCTAGATTAGACTGACAACAAGATACTGCACGGGACATAGCAGAGTTGGTGAAGTTGAGTGGTGATGAGTTTGCTATTTGGATGAATAAAGCAAGTAAAAAGTGTGTTAGATAAAAATTCATTTCAATTCGCTAATCGGGCTAATATGAATCAGGTGAATCGAGTTCTGCTTTTGGAAACTGGGTTAAGAAGGGGTGCACCGTTCCTGGAGGTACTGCAATACCAGGTCAATGCGTGGAGTGGACAGAGCAAGCTCTTTTTCCATCTCCCTGTTCTAAAAATCCATTTAATATATGGTCCCCAGATAGGGGACGTATCAGATATTAAACTGATAAGAACAGATACTACACTTGATCTTAGCCAAAAGGCCGAGAAGCGATAACCAGAATTGGTTTGGGCCTCGAGTGGCACCCTGGCCTATGCCGGACACATCTTAGGGAGAGAGAGCGAGAGGGAGACAAACCCACGCCTACACAAGACATTTTGTCACCCAAGCCAACCCTTGAAAAGGCTGCTTTGCAGAGCAAAAACAAGAAGAATGGTGCGTTTTGCAGCCGCCGCCCACTGCAATGAATCTGAATAACTCCTCCTTTAGGGCGCAAGCAACTCCCCTCCCCCTTGCAGTCTTTCCAATTCACGATACAAAAAGACGGACAGGACAGGTTGCCTGACTTTCCGTCACTGCCACCCTTTGCCATCCTTACCCGTAGAAAGCCCTTTCATCATCCCCAAACCCTAATCTTTTCCCTTTCCTTCCCAGCCCCCAAACCCTGCCCTCTGTACCTTTCTCACCACCCGCTTCCCTTCTCCTGTCATCCCCCTACCACCCGGGAAAAAAAGAGATTGCCCCCTCCTTCCACTAGCCCACCCTCCCACCCAAAGAACAACTTCTTCTGCGCAGCTTGTTTTCTAGGCAGCAGCGCTATTGTGATGTCATCGGGGGGCATTGTGACAAGCCGCCAGTGTTCCGTCTCTTCATGTTGTGCACTGTTCAAACCGAAAATACATCAACAGGCAGGCTACAGAAAAGCTTACTAACAAAGGTTAGAGAGGGGCTTTCTCAGAGGGCTTTTTACAGTTTGTCTATTCCCAATTAGCCGGTTTAGTATACTTAATGAAAGTACTAATTCTTTCATAGGCCGCCCATTCTTAGTATTTGACGTTCAGGTAACAACAGGTAACTTTATTTGGAGTGGAAGCAGAGAGATAACACCAGATGCCAATTGTAGATCCTCTCACACCTGTGGTCACTGCAGCATCTGACTCCACTTTGTCCAAAAGGGATCTATTCCATTCAATTACACATGATCTAGATTAGACTGACAACAAGATACTGCACGGGACATAGCAGAGTTGGTGAAGTTGAGTGGTGATGAGTTTGCTATTTGGATGAATAAAGCAAGTAAAAAGTGTGTTAGATAAAAATTCATTTCAATTCGCTAATCGGGCTAATATGAATCAGGTGAATCGAGTTCTGCTTTTGGAAACTGGGTTAAGAAGGGGTGCACCGTTCCTGGAGGTACTGCAATACCAGGTCAATGCGTGGAGTGGACAGAGCAAGCTCTTTTTCCATCTCCCTGTTCTAAAAATCCATTTAATATATGGTCCCCAGATAGGGGACGTATCAGATATTAAACTGATAAGAACAGATACTACACTTGATCTTAGCCAAAAGGCCGAGAAGCGATAACCAGAATTGGTTTGGGCCTCGAGTGGCACCCTGGCCTATGCCGGACACATCTTAGGGAGAGAGAGCGAGAGGGAGACAAACCCACGCCTACACAAGACATTTTGTCACCCAAGCCAACCCTTGAAAAGGCTGCTTTGCAGAGCAAAAACAAGAAGAATGGTGCGTTTTGCAGCCGCCGCCCACTGCAATGAATCTGAATAACTCCTCCTTTAGGGCGCAAGCAACTCCCCTCCCCCTTGCAGTCTTTCCAATTCACGATACAAAAAGACGGACAGGACAGGTTGCCTGACTTTCCGTCACTGCCACCCTTTGTCATCCTTACCCGTAGAAAGCCCTTTCATCATCCCCAAACCCTAATCTTTTCCCTTTCCTTCCCAGCCCCCAAACCCTGCCCTCTGTACCTTTCTCACCACCCGCTTCCCTTCTCCTGTCATCCCCCTACCACCCGGGAAAAAAAGAGATTGCCCCCTCCTTCCACTAGCCCACCCTCCCACCCAAAGAACAACTTCTTCTGCGCAGCTTGTTTTCTAGGCAGCAGCGCTATTGTGATGTCATCGGGGGGCATTGTGACAAGCCGCCAGTGTTCCGTCTCTTCATGTTGTGCACTGTTCAAACCGAAAATACATCAACAGGCAGGCTACAGAAAAGCTTACTAACAAAGGTTAGAGAGGGGCTTTCTCAGAGGGCTTTTTACAGTTTGTCTATTCCCAATTAGCCGGTTTAGTATACTTAATGAAAGTACTAATTCTTTCATAGGCCGCCCATTCTTAGTATTTGACGTTCAGGTAACAACAGGTAACTTTATTTGGAGTGGAAGCAGAGAGATAACACCAGATGCCAATTGTAGATCCTCTCACACCTGTGGTCACTGCAGCATCTGACTCCACTTTGTCCAAAAGGGATCTATTCCATTCAATTACACATGATCTAGATTAGACTGACAACAAGATACTGCACGGGACATAGCAGAGTTGGTGAAGTTGAGTGGTGATGAGTTTGCTATTTGGATGAATAAAGCAAGTAAAAAGTGTGTTAGATAAAAATTCATTTCAATTCGCTAATCGGGCTAATATGAATCAGGTGAATCGAGTTCTGCTTTTGGAAACTGGGTTAAGAAGGGGTGCACCGTTCCTGGAGGTACTGCAATACCAGGTCAATGCGTGGAGTGGACAGAGCAAGCTCTTTTTCCATCTCCCTGTTCTAAAAATCCATTTAATATATGGTCCCCAGATAGGGGACGTATCAGATATTAAACTGATAAGAACAGATACTACACTTGATCTTAGCCAAAAGGCCGAGAAGCGATAACCAGAATTGGTTTGGGCCTCGAGTGGCACCCTGGCCTATGCCGGACACATCTTAGGGAGAGAGAGCGAGAGGGAGACAAACCCACGCCTACACAAGACATTTTGTCACCCAAGCCAACCCTTGAAAAGGCTGCTTTGCAGAGCAAAAACAAGAAGAATGGTGCGTTTTGCAGCCGCCGCCCACTGCAATGAATCTGAATAACTCCTCCTTTAGGGCGCAAGCAACTCCCCTCCCCCTTGCAGTCTTTCCAATTCACGATACAAAAAGACGGACAGGACAGGTTGCCTGACTTTCCGTCACTGCCACCCTTTGCCATCCTTACCCGTAGAAAGCCCTTTCATCATCCCCAAACCCTAATCTTTTCCCTTTCCTTCCCAGCCCCCAAACCCTGCCCTCTGTACCTTTCTCACCACCCGCTTCCCTTCTCCTGTCATCCCCCTACCACCCGGGAAAAAAAGAGATTGCCCCCTCCTTCCACTAGCCCACCCTCCCACCCAAAGAACAACTTCTTCTGCGCAGCTTGTTTTCTAGGCAGCAGCGCTATTGTGATGTCATCGGGGGGCATTGTGACAAGCCGCCAGTGTTCCGTCTCTTCATGTTGTGCACTGTTCAAACCGAAAATACATCAACAGGCAGGCTACAGAAAAGCTTACTAACAAAGGTTAGAGAGGGGCTTTCTCAGAGGGCTTTTTACAGTTTGTCTATTCCCAATTAGCCGGTTTAGTATACTTAATGAAAGTACTAATTCTTTCATAGGCCGCCCATTCTTAGTATTTGACGTTCAGGTAACAACAGGTAACTTTATTTGGAGTGGAAGCAGAGAGATAACACCAGATGCCAATTGTAGATCCTCTCACACCTGTGGTCACTGCAGCATCTGACTCCACTTTGTCCAAAAGGGATCTATTCCATTCAATTACACATGATCTAGATTAGACTGACAACAAGATACTGCACGGGACATAGCAGAGTTGGTGAAGTTGAGTGGTGATGAGTTTGCTATTTGGATGAATAAAGCAAGTAAAAAGTGTGTTAGATAAAAATTCATTTCAATTCGCTAATCGGGCTAATATGAATCAGGTGAATCGAGTTCTGCTTTTGGAAACTGGGTTAAGAAGGGGTGCACCGTTCCTGGAGGTACTGCAATACCAGGTCAATGCGTGGAGTGGACAGAGCAAGCTCTTTTTCCATCTCCCTGTTCTAAAAATCCATTTAATATATGGTCCCCAGATAGGGGACGTATCAGATATTAAACTGATAAGAACAGATTTTTTTTTTTTTTTTTTTTTTTTTTTTTTTTGAAGGATGAGTTTGAAAATAATAAAGTGACCGCCTCTCGTTGCCCAGGTAACTGTCCATCACAAGAGGGCTATGACATCCTACGATGCACACTCCCCCAAGGCCAGCAGTTGTGCAATACCCTGGCACCTTTCAGCACCAACCAAGGTAGTACCCTCCCAAACTACACTTGATCTTAGCCAAAAGGCCGAGAAGCGATAACCAGAATTGGTTTGGGCCTCGAGTGGCACCCTGGCCTATGCCGGACACATCTTAGGGAGAGAGAGCGAGAGGGAGACAAACCCACGCCTACACAAGACATTTTGTCACCCAAGCCAACCCTTGAAAAGGCTGCTTTGCAGAGCAAAAACAAGAAGAATGGTGCGTTTTGCAGCCGCCGCCCACTGCAATGAATCTGAATAACTCCTCCTTTAGGGCGCAAGCAACTCCCCTCCCCCTTGCAGTCTTTCCAATTCACGATACAAAAAGACGGACAGGACAGGTTGCCTGACTTTCCGTCACTGCCACCCTTTGCCATCCTTACCCGTAGAAAGCCCTTTCATCATCCCCAAACCCTAATCTTTTCCCTTTCCTTCCCAGCCCCCAAACCCTGCCCTCTGTACCTTTCTCACCACCCGCTTCCCTTCTCCTGTCATCCCCCTACCACCCGGGAAAAAAAGAGATTGCCCCCTCCTTCCACTAGCCCACCCTCCCACCCAAAGAACAACTTCTTCTGCGCAGCTTGTTTTCTAGGCAGCAGCGCTATTGTGATGTCATCGGGGGGCATTGTGACAAGCCGCCAGTGTTCCGTCTCTTCATGTTGTGCACTGTTCAAACCGAAAATACATCAACAGGCAGGCTACAGAAAAGCTTACTAACAAAGGTTAGAGAGGGGCTTTCTCAGAGGGCTTTTTACAGTTTGTCTATTCCCAATTAGCCGGTTTAGTATACTTAATGAAAGTACTAATTCTTTCATAGGCCGCCCATTCTTAGTATTTGACGTTCAGGTAACAACAGGTAACTTTATTTGGAGTGGAAGCAGAGAGATAACACCAGATGCCAATTGTAGATCCTCTCACACCTGTGGTCACTGCAGCATCTGACTCCACTTTGTCCAAAAGGGATCTATTCCATTCAATTACACATGATCTAGATTAGACTGACAACAAGATACTGCACGGGACATAGCAGAGTTGGTGAAGTTGAGTGGTGATGAGTTTGCTATTTGGATGAATAAAGCAAGTAAAAAGTGTGTTAGATAAAAATTCATTTCAATTCGCTAATCGGGCTAATATGAATCAGGTGAATCGAGTTCTGCTTTTGGAAACTGGGTTAAGAAGGGGTGCACCGTTCCTGGAGGTACTGCAATACCAGGTCAATGCGTGGAGTGGACAGAGCAAGCTCTTTTTCCATCTCCCTGTTCTAAAAATCCATTTAATATATGGTCCCCAGATAGGGGACGTATCAGATATTAAACTGATAAGAACAGATACTACACTTGATCTTAGCCAAAAGGCCGAGAAGCGATAACCAGAATTGGTTTGGGCCTCGAGTGGCACCCTGGCCTATGCCGGACACATCTTAGGGAGAGAGAGCGAGAGGGAGACAAACCCACGCCTACACAAGACATTTTGTCACCCAAGCCAACCCTTGAAAAGGCTGCTTTGCAGAGCAAAAACAAGAAGAATGGTGCGTTTTGCAGCCGCCGCCCACTGCAATGAATCTGAATAACTCCTCCTTTAGGGCGCAAGCAACTCCCCTCCCCCTTGCAGTCTTTCCAATTCACGATACAAAAAGACGGACAGGACAGGTTGCCTGACTTTCCGTCACTGCCACCCCTTGCCATCCTTACCCGTAGAAAGCCCTTTCATCATCCCCAAACCCTAATCTTTTCCCTTTCCTTCCCAGCCCCCAAACCCTGCCCTCTGTACCTTTCTCACCACCCGCTTCCCTTCTCCTGTCATCCCCCTACCACCCGGGAAAAAAAGAGATTGCCCCCTCCTTCCACTAGCCCACCCTCCCACCCAAAGAACAACTTCTTCTGCGCAGCTTGTTTTCTAGGCAGCAGCGCTATTGTGATGTCATCGGGGGGCATTGTGACAAGCCGCCAGTGTTCCGTCTCTTCATGTTGTGCACTGTTCAAACCGAAAATACATCAACAGGCAGGCTACAGAAAAGCTTACTAACAAAGGTTAGAGAGGGGCTTTCTCAGAGGGCTTTTTACAGTTTGTCTATTCCCAATTAGCCGGTTTAGTATACTTAATGAAAGTACTAATTCTTTCATAGGCCGCCCATTCTTAGTATTTGACGTTCAGGTAACAACAGGTAACTTTATTTGGAGTGGAAGCAGAGAGATAACACCAGATGCCAATTGTAGATCCTCTCACACCTGTGGTCACTGCAGCATCTGACTCCACTTTGTCCAAAAGGGATCTATTCCATTCAATTACACATGATCTAGATTAGACTGACAACAAGATACTGCACGGGACATAGCAGAGTTGGTGAAGTTGAGTGGTGATGAGTTTGCTATTTGGATGAATAAAGCAAGTAAAAAGTGTGTTAGATAAAAATTCATTTCAATTCGCTAATCGGGCTAATATGAATCAGGTGAATCGAGTTCTGCTTTTGGAAACTGGGTTAAGAAGGGGTGCACCGTTCCTGGAGGTACTGCAATACCAGGTCAATGCGTGGAGTGGACAGAGCAAGCTCTTTTTCCATCTCCCTGTTCTAAAAATCCATTTAATATATGGTCCCCAGATAGGGGACGTATCAGATATTAAACTGATAAGAACAGATTTTGATTTAATGAAGCTTTCCAAAGCACCGCAAAAAATGCATGACCGAAGTCACACCAAAAACAGTGCAAAGGCTAGGATTCGTGTGGACCCCTCCGTGAGGAGAGGGTCCCCAAAAATCAACCCCGTCCCTCCGAGCCAGAAGGCCACAGCAAGGGTCAGGGATCTTCGGTGCTCCCCCAAGCCGAAGCCTGGTTGAGCCTTGTCGTTGCTCCCAGCGTCCACCCAGGCATCTTACCCAAGTGGAGTAGAGAGCTACTAGTTGTTGGTTTCGCAGCCGAAACTGCCCGGACCGTCAACCGGTGTTGGTTTCTCAGCCGAAGGCTAACCGGACCTCCAACCGGGTGTTGGTTTCTCAGCCGAAGCTGACCCGGACCTCCAACCGGGTGTTGGTTTCTCAGCCGAAGCTGACCCAGACCTCCAACCGGGTGTTGGTTTCTCAGCCGAAGCTGACCCGGACCTCCAACCGGGTGTTGGTTTCTCAGCCCAAAGCTGAACGGACCTCCGACCATGATTATAAAAATTTCCCTTCCTAGCCAGAAGGCCGGGATAGAGCAATATGCTCAGAAAGTATGAAAGGGCAAGGTACGGTGTGCTACAGAGCCCAAGGCTCGCCGGGGTCCCAAGCCAGCAAGCTCAGACTCACTCCAGGGTCGTCAGTCCTGGGGCACATTGCACCATAGCCCCCACACTTACTCAGTCTAATAGCCTCGATCCTGGTAGGGCCATGTTTTCCTCTAGATGAATATACTATACATCAAGAGTACTAGCAAGCGCAACCTTCCAGTGTGCATTGCATCTGCCGAGCCTCACAGATACTACACTTGATCTTAGCCAAAAGGCCGAGAAGCGATAACCAGAATTGGTTTGGGCCTCGAGTGGCACCCTGGCCTATGCCGGACACATCTTAGGGAGAGAGAGCGAGAGGGAGACAAACCCACGCCTACACAAGACATTTTGTCACCCAAGCCAACCCTTGAAAAGGCTGCTTTGCAGAGCAAAAACAAGAAGAATGGTGCGTTTTGCAGCCGCCGCCCACTGCAATGAATCTGAATAACTCCTCCTTTAGGGCGCAAGCAACTCCCCTCCCCCTTGCAGTCTTTCCAATTCACGATACAAAAAGACGGACAGGACAGGTTGCCTGACTTTCCGTCACTGCCACCCTTTGCCATCCTTACCCGTAGAAAGCCCTTTCATCATCCCCAAACCCTAATCTTTTCCCTTTCCTTCCCAGCCCCCAAACCCTGCCCTCTGTACCTTTCTCACCACCCGCTTCCCTTCTCCTGTCATCCCCCTACCACCCGGGAAAAAAAGAGATTGCCCCCTCCTTCCACTAGCCCACCCTCCCACCCAAAGAACAACTTCTTCTGCGCAGCTTGTTTTCTAGGCAGCAGCGCTATTGTGATGTCATCGGGGGGCATTGTGACAAGCCGCCAGTGTTCCGTCTCTTCATGTTGTGCACTGTTCAAACCGAAAATACATCAACAGGCAGGCTACAGAAAAGCTTACTAACAAAGGTTAGAGAGGGGCTTTCTCAGAGGGCTTTTTACAGTTTGTCTATTCCCAATTAGCCGGTTTAGTATACTTAATGAAAGTACTAATTCTTTCATAGGCCGCCCATTCTTAGTATTTGACGTTCAGGTAACAACAGGTAACTTTATTTGGAGTGGAAGCAGAGAGATAACACCAGATGCCAATTGTAGATCCTCTCACACCTGTGGTCACTGCAGCATCTGACTCCACTTTGTCCAAAAGGGATCTATTCCATTCAATTACACATGATCTAGATTAGACTGACAACAAGATACTGCACGGGACATAGCAGAGTTGGTGAAGTTGAGTGGTGATGAGTTTGCTATTTGGATGAATAAAGCAAGTAAAAAGTGTGTTAGATAAAAATTCATTTCAATTCGCTAATCGGGCTAATATGAATCAGGTGAATCGAGTTCTGCTTTTGGAAACTGGGTTAAGAAGGGGTGCACCGTTCCTGGAGGTACTGCAATACCAGGTCAATGCGTGGAGTGGACAGAGCAAGCTCTTTTTCCATCTCCCTGTTCTAAAAATCCATTTAATATATGGTCCCCAGATAGGGGACGTATCAGATATTAAACTGATAAGAACAGATACTACACTTGATCTTAGCCAAAAGGCCGAGAAGCGATAACCAGAATTGGTTTGGGCCTCGAGTGGCACCCTGGCCTATGCCGGACACATCTTAGGGAGAGAGAGCGAGAGGGAGACAAACCCACGCCTACACAAGACATTTTGTCACCCAAGCCAACCCTTGAAAAGGCTGCTTTGCAGAGCAAAAACAAGAAGAATGGTGCGTTTTGCAGCCGCCGCCCACTGCAATGAATCTGAATAACTCCTCCTTTAGGGCGCAAGCAACTCCCCTCCCCCTTGCAGTCTTTCCAATTCACGATACAAAAAGACGGACAGGACAGGTTGCCTGACTTTCCGTCACTGCCACCCTTTGCCATCCTTACCCGTAGAAAGCCCTTTCATCATCCCCAAACCCTAATCTTTTCCCTTTCCTTCCCAGCCCCCAAACCCTGCCCTCTGTACCTTTCTCACCACCCGCTTCCCTTCTCCTGTCATCCCCCTACCACCCGGGAAAAAAAGAGATTGCCCCCTCCTTCCACTAGCCCACCCTCCCACCCAAAGAACAACTTCTTCTGCGCAGCTTGTTTTCTAGGCAGCAGCGCTATTGTGATGTCATCGGGGGGCATTGTGACAAGCCGCCAGTGTTCCGTCTCTTCATGTTGTGCACTGTTCAAACCGAAAATACATCAACAGGCAGGCTACAGAAAAGCTTACTAACAAAGGTTAGAGAGGGGCTTTCTCAGAGGGCTTTTTACAGTTTGTCTATTCCCAATTAGCCGGTTTAGTATACTTAATGAAAGTACTAATTCTTTCATAGGCCGCCCATTCTTAGTATTTGACGTTCAGGTAACAACAGGTAACTTTATTTGGAGTGGAAGCAGAGAGATAACACCAGATGCCAATTGTAGATCCTCTCACACCTGTGGTCACTGCAGCATCTGACTCCACTTTGTCCAAAAGGGATCTATTCCATTCAATTACACATGATCTAGATTAGACTGACAACAAGATACTGCACGGGACATAGCAGAGTTGGTGAAGTTGAGTGGTGATGAGTTTGCTATTTGGATGAATAAAGCAAGTAAAAAGTGTGTTAGATAAAAATTCATTTCAATTCGCTAATCGGGCTAATATGAATCAGGTGAATCGAGTTCTGCTTTTGGAAACTGGGTTAAGAAGGGGTGCACCGTTCCTGGAGGTACTGCAATACCAGGTCAATGCGTGGAGTGGACAGAGCAAGCTCTTTTTCCATCTCCCTGTTCTAAAAATCCATTTAATATATGGTCCCCAGATAGGGGACGTATCAGATATTAAACTGATAAGAACAGATACTACACTTGATCTTAGCCAAAAGGCCGAGAAGCGATAACCAGAATTGGTTTGGGCCTCGAGTGGCACCCTGGCCTATGCCGGACACATCTTAGGGAGAGAGAGCGAGAGGGAGACAAACCCACGCCTACACAAGACATTTTGTCACCCAAGCCAACCCTTGAAAAGGCTGCTTTGCAGAGCAAAAACAAGAAGAATGGTGCGTTTTGCAGCCGCCGCCCACTGCAATGAATCTGAATAACTCCTCCTTTAGGGCGCAAGCAACTCCCCTCCCCCTTGCAGTCTTTCCAATTCACGATACAAAAAGACGGACAGGACAGGTTGCCTGACTTTCCGTCACTGCCACCCCTTGCCATCCTTACCCGTAGAAAGCCCTTTCATCATCCCCAAACCCTAATCTTTTCCCTTTCCTTCCCAGCCCCCAAACCCTGCCCTCTGTACCTTTCTCACCACCCGCTTCCCTTCTCCTGTCATCCCCCTACCACCCGGGAAAAAAAGAGATTGCCCCCTCCTTCCACTAGCCCACCCTCCCACCCAAAGAACAACTTCTTCTGCGCAGCTTGTTTTCTAGGCAGCAGCGCTATTGTGATGTCATCGGGGGGCATTGTGACAAGCCGCCAGTGTTCCGTCTCTTCATGTTGTGCACTGTTCAAACCGAAAATACATCAACAGGCAGGCTACAGAAAAGCTTACTAACAAAGGTTAGAGAGGGGCTTTCTCAGAGGGCTTTTTACAGTTTGTCTATTCCCAATTAGCCGGTTTAGTATACTTAATGAAAGTACTAATTCTTTCATAGGCCGCCCATTCTTAGTATTTGACGTTCAGGTAACAACAGGTAACTTTATTTGGAGTGGAAGCAGAGAGATAACACCAGATGCCAATTGTAGATCCTCTCACACCTGTGGTCACTGCAGCATCTGACTCCACTTTGTCCAAAAGGGATCTATTCCATTCAATTACACATGATCTAGATTAGACTGACAACAAGATACTGCACGGGACATAGCAGAGTTGGTGAAGTTGAGTGGTGATGAGTTTGCTATTTGGATGAATAAAGCAAGTAAAAAGTGTGTTAGATAAAAATTCATTTCAATTCGCTAATCGGGCTAATATGAATCAGGTGAATCGAGTTCTGCTTTTGGAAACTGGGTTAAGAAGGGGTGCACCGTTCCTGGAGGTACTGCAATACCAGGTCAATGCGTGGAGTGGACAGAGCAAGCTCTTTTTCCATCTCCCTGTTCTAAAAATCCATTTAATATATGGTCCCCAGATAGGGGACGTATCAGATATTAAACTGATAAGAACAGATACTACACTTGATCTTAGCCAAAAGGCCGAGAAGCGATAACCAGAATTGGTTTGGGCCTCGAGTGGCACCCTGGCCTATGCCGGACACATCTTAGGGAGAGAGAGCGAGAGGGAGACAAACCCACGCCTACACAAGACATTTTGTCACCCAAGCCAACCCTTGAAAAGGCTGCTTTGCAGAGCAAAAACAAGAAGAATGGTGCGTTTTGCAGCCGCCGCCCACTGCAATGAATCTGAATAACTCCTCCTTTAGGGCGCAAGCAACTCCCCTCCCCCTTGCAGTCTTTCCAATTCACGATACAAAAAGACGGACAGGACAGGTTGCCTGACTTTCCGTCACTGCCACCCTTTGCCATCCTTACCCGTAGAAAGCCCTTTCATCATCCCCAAACCCTAATCTTTTCCCTTTCCTTCCCAGCCCCCAAACCCTGCCCTCTGTACCTTTCTCACCACCCGCTTCCCTTCTCCTGTCATCCCCCTACCACCCGGGAAAAAAAGAGATTGCCCCCTCCTTCCACTAGCCCACCCTCCCACCCAAAGAACAACTTCTTCTGCGCAGCTTGTTTTCTAGGCAGCAGTGCTATTGTGATGTCATCGGGGGGCATTGTGACAAGCCGCCAGTGTTCCGTCTCTTCATGTTGTGCACTGTTCAAACCGAAAATACATCAACAGGCAGGCTACAGAAAAGCTTACTAACAAAGGTTAGAGAGGGGCTTTCTCAGAGGGCTTTTTACAGTTTATCTATTCCCAATTAGCCGGTTTAGTATACTTAATGAAAGTACTAATTCTTTCATAGGCCGCCCATTCTTAGTATTTGACGTTCAGGTAACAACAGGTAACTTTATTTGGAGTGGAAGCAGAGAGATAACACCAGATGCCAATTGTAGATCCTCTCACACCTGTGGTCACTGCAGCATCTGACTCCACTTTGTCCAAAAGGGATCTATTCCATTCAATTACACATGATCTAGATTAGACTGACAACAAGATACTGCACGGGACATAGCAGAGTTGGTGAAGTTGAGTGGTGATGAGTTTGCTATTTGGATGAATAAAGCAAGTAAAAAGTGTGTTAGATAAAAATTCATTTCAATTCGCTAATCGGGCTAATATGAATCAGGTGAATCGAGTTCTGCTTTTGGAAACTGGGTTAAGAAGGGGTGCACCGTTCCTGGAGGTACTGCAATACCAGGTCAATGCGTGGAGTGGACAGAGCAAGCTCTTTTTCCATCTCCCTGTTCTAAAAATCCATTTAATATATGGTCCCCAGATAGGGGACGTATCAGATATTAAACTGATAAGAACAGATACTACACTTGATCTTAGCCAAAAGGCCGAGAAGCGATAACCAGAATTGGTTTGGGCCTCGAGTGGCACCCTGGCCTATGCCGGACACATCTTAGGGAGAGAGAGCGAGAGGGAGACAAACCCACGCCTACACAAGACATTTTGTCACCCAAGCCAACCCTTGAAAAGGCTGCTTTGCAGAGCAAAAACAAGAAGAATGGTGCGTTTTGCAGCCGCCGCCCACTGCAATGAATCTGAATAACTCCTCCTTTAGGGCGCAAGCAACTCCCCTCCCCCTTGCAGTCTTTCCAATTCACGATACAAAAAGACGGACAGGACAGGTTGCCTGACTTTCCGTCACTGCCACCCTTTGCCATCCTTACCCGTAGAAAGCCCTTTCATCATCCCCAAACCCTAATCTTTTCCCTTTCCTTCCCAGCCCCCAAACCCTGCCCTCTGTACCTTTCTCACCACCCGCTTCCCTTCTCCTGTCATCCCCCTACCACCCGGGAAAAAAAGAGATTGCCCCCTCCTTCCACTAGCCCACCCTCCCACCCAAAGAACAACTTCTTCTGCGCAGCTTGTTTTCTAGGCAGCAGCGCTATTGTGATGTCATCGGGGGGCATTGTGACAAGCCGCCAGTGTTCCGTCTCTTCATGTTGTGCACTGTTCAAACCGAAAATACATCAACAGGCAGGCTACAGAAAAGCTTACTAACAAAGGTTAGAGAGGGGCTTTCTCAGAGGGCTTTTTACAGTTTGTCTATTCCCAATTAGCCGGTTTAGTATACTTAATGAAAGTACTAATTCTTTCATAGGCCGCCCATTCTTAGTATTTGACGTTCAGGTAACAACAGGTAACTTTATTTGGAGTGGAAGCAGAGAGATAACACCAGATGCCAATTGTAGATCCTCTCACACCTGTGGTCACTGCAGCATCTGACTCCACTTTGTCCAAAAGGGATCTATTCCATTCAATTACACATGATCTAGATTAGACTGACAACAAGATACTGCACGGGACATAGCAGAGTTGGTGAAGTTGAGTGGTGATGAGTTTGCTATTTGGATGAATAAAGCAAGTAAAAAGTGTGTTAGATAAAAATTCATTTCAATTCGCTAATCGGGCTAATATGAATCAGGTGAATCGAGTTCTGCTTTTGGAAACTGGGTTAAGAAGGGGTGCACCGTTCCTGGAGGTACTGCAATACCAGGTCAATGCGTGGAGTGGACAGAGCAAGCTCTTTTTCCATCTCCCTGTTCTAAAAATCCATTTAATATATGGTCCCCAGATAGGGGACGTATCAGATATTAAACTGATAAGAACAGATACTACACTTGATCTTAGCCAAAAGGCCGAGAAGCGATAACCAGAATTGGTTTGGGCCTCGAGTGGCACCCTGGCCTATGCCGGACACATCTTAGGGAGAGAGAGCGAGAGGGAGACAAACCCACGCCTACACAAGACATTTTGTCACCCAAGCCAACCCTTGAAAAGGCTGCTTTGCAGAGCAAAAACAAGAAGAATGGTGCGTTTTGCAGCCGCCGCCCACTGCAATGAATCTGAATAACTCCTCCTTTAGGGCGCAAGCAACTCCCCTCCCCCTTGCAGTCTTTCCAATTCACGATACAAAAAGACGGACAGGACAGGTTGCCTGACTTTCCGTCACTGCCACCCTTTGCCATCCTTACCCGTAGAAAGCCCTTTCATCATCCCCAAACCCTAATCTTTTCCCTTTCCTTCCCAGCCCCCAAACCCTGCCCTCTGTACCTTTCTCACCACCCGCTTCCCTTCTCCTGTCATCCCCCTACCACCCGGGAAAAAAAGAGATTCCCCCTCCTTCCACTAGCCCACCCTCCCACCCAAAGAACAACTTCTTCTGCGCAGCTTGTTTTCTAGGCAGCAGCGCTATTGTGATGTCATCGGGGGGCATTGTGACAAGCCGCCAGTGTTCCGTCTCTTCATGTTGTGCACTGTTCAAACCGAAAATACATCAACAGGCAGGCTACAGAAAAGCTTACTAACAAAGGTTAGAGAGGGGCTTTCTCAGAGGGCTTTTTACAGTTTGTCTATTCCCAATTAGCCGGTTTAGTATACTTAATGAAAGTACTAATTCTTTCATAGGCCGCCCATTCTTAGTATTTGACGTTCAGGTAACAACAGGTAACTTTATTTGGAGTGGAAGCAGAGAGATAACACCAGATGCCAATTGTAGATCCTCTCACACCTGTGGTCACTGCAGCATCTGACTCCACTTTGTCCAAAAGGGATCTATTCCATTCAATTACACATGATCTAGATTAGACTGACAACAAGATACTGCACGGGACATAGCAGAGTTGGTGAAGTTGAGTGGTGATGAGTTTGCTATTTGGATGAATAAAGCAAGTAAAAAGTGTGTTAGATAAAAATTCATTTCAATTCGCTAATCGGGCTAATATGAATCAGGTGAATCGAGTTCTGCTTTTGGAAACTGGGTTAAGAAGGGGTGCACCGTTCCTGGAGGTACTGCAATACCAGGTCAATGCGTGGAGTGGACAGAGCAAGCTCTTTTTCCATCTCCCTGTTCTAAAAATCCATTTAATATATGGTCCCCAGATAGGGGACGTATCAGATATTAAACTGATAAGAACAGATACTACACTTGATCTTAGCCAAAAGGCCGAGAAGCGATAACCAGAATTGGTTTGGGCCTCGAGTGGCACCCTGGCCTATGCCGGACACATCTTAGGGAGAGAGAGCGAGAGGGAGACAAACCCACGCCTACACAAGACATTTTGTCACCCAAGCCAACCCTTGAAAAGGCTGCTTTGCAGAGCAAAAACAAGAAGAATGGTGCGTTTTGCAGCCGCCGCCCACTGCAATGAATCTGAATAACTCCTCCTTTAGGGCGCAAGCAACTCCCCTCCCCCTTGCAGTCTTTCCAATTCACGATACAAAAAGACGGACAGGACAGGTTGCCTGACTTTCCGTCACTGCCACCCTTTGCCATCCTTACCCGTAGAAAGCCCTTTCATCATCCCCAAACCCTAATCTTTTCCCTTTCCTTCCCAGCCCCCAAACCCTGCCCTCTGTACCTTTCTCACCACCCGCTTCCCTTCTCCTGTCATCCCCCTACCACCCGGGAAAAAAAGAGATTGCCCCCTCCTTCCACTAGCCCACCCTCCCACCCAAAGAACAACTTCTTCTGCGCAGCTTGTTTTCTAGGCAGCAGCGCTATTGTGATGTCATCGGGGGGCATTGTGACAAGCCGCCAGTGTTCCGTCTCTTCATGTTGTGCACTGTTCAAACCGAAAATACATCAACAGGCAGGCTACAGAAAAGCTTACTAACAAAGGTTAGAGAGGGGCTTTCTCAGAGGGCTTTTTACAGTTTGTCTATTCCCAATTAGCCGGTTTAGTATACTTAATGAAAGTACTAATTCTTTCATAGGCCGCCCATTCTTAGTATTTGACGTTCAGGTAACAACAGGTAACTTTATTTGGAGTGGAAGCAGAGAGATAACACCAGATGCCAATTGTAGATCCTCTCACACCTGTGGTCACTGCAGCATCTGACTCCACTTTGTCCAAAAGGGATCTATTCCATTCAATTACACATGATCTAGATTAGACTGACAACAAGATACTGCACGGGACATAGCAGAGTTGGTGAAGTTGAGTGGTGATGAGTTTGCTATTTGGATGAATAAAGCAAGTAAAAAGTGTGTTAGATAAAAATTCATTTCAATTCGCTAATCGGGCTAATATGAATCAGGTGAATCGAGTTCTGCTTTTGGAAACTGGGTTAAGAAGGGGTGCACCGTTCCTGGAGGTACTGCAATACCAGGTCAATGCGTGGAGTGGACAGAGCAAGCTCTTTTTCCATCTCCCTGTTCTAAAAATCCATTTAATATATGGTCCCCAGATAGGGGACGTATCAGATATTAAACTGATAAGAACAGATACTACACTTGATCTTAGCCAAAAGGCCGAGAAGCGATAACCAGAATTGGTTTGGGCCTCGAGTGGCACCCTGGCCTATGCCGGACACATCTTAGGGAGAGAGAGCGAGAGGGAGACAAACCCACGCCTACACAAGACATTTTGTCACCCAAGCCAACCCTTGAAAAGGCTGCTTTGCAGAGCAAAAACAAGAAGAATGGTGCGTTTTGCAGCCGCCGCCCACTGCAATGAATCTGAATAACTCCTCCTTTAGGGCGCAAGCAACTCCCCTCCCCCTTGCAGTCTTTCCAATTCACGATACAAAAAGACGGACAGGACAGGTTGCCTGACTTTCCGTCACTGCCACCCTTTGCCATCCTTACCCGTAGAAAGCCCTTTCATCATCCCCAAACCCTAATCTTTTCCCTTTCCTTCCCAGCCCCCAAACCCTGCCCTCTGTACCTTTCTCACCACCCGCTTCCCTTCTCCTGTCATCCCCCTACCACCCGGGAAAAAAAGAGATTGCCCCCTCCTTCCACTAGCCCACCCTCCCACCCAAAGAACAACTTCTTCTGCGCAGCTTGTTTTCTAGGCAGCAGCGCTATTGTGATGTCATCGGGGGGCATTGTGACAAGCCGCCAGTGTTCCGTCTCTTCATGTTGTGCACTGTTCAAACCGAAAATACATAAACAGGCAGGCTACAGAAAAGCTTACTAACAAAGGTTAGAGAGGGGCTTTCTCAGAGGGCTTTTTACAGTTTGTCTATTCCCAATTAGCCGGTTTAGTATACTTAATGAAAGTACTAATTCTTTCATAGGCCGCCCATTCTTAGTATTTGACGTTCAGGTAACAACAGGTAACTTTATTTGGAGTGGAAGCAGAGAGATAACACCAGATGCCAATTGTAGATCCTCTCACACCTGTGGTCACTGCAGCATCTGACTCCACTTTGTCCAAAAGGGATCTATTCCATTCAATTACACATGATCTAGATTAGACTGACAACAAGATACTGCACGGGACATAGCAGAGTTGGTGAAGTTGAGTGGTGATGAGTTTGCTATTTGGATGAATAAAGCAAGTAAAAAGTGTGTTAGATAAAAATTCATTTCAATTCGCTAATCGGGCTAATATGAATCAGGTGAATCGAGTTCTGCTTTTGGAAACTGGGTTAAGAAGGGGTGCACCGTTCCTGGAGGTACTGCAATACCAGGTCAATGCGTGGAGTGGACAGAGCAAGCTCTTTTTCCATCTCCCTGTTCTAAAAATCCATTTAATATATGGTCCCCAGATAGGGGACGTATCAGATATTAAACTGATAAGAACAGATACTACACTTGATCTTAGCCAAAAGGCCGAGAAGCGATAACCAGAATTGGTTTGGGCCTCGAGTGGCACCCTGGCCTATGCCGGACACATCTTAGGGAGAGAGAGCGAGAGGGAGACAAACCCACGCCTACACAAGACATTTTGTCACCCAAGCCAACCCTTGAAAAGGCTGCTTTGCAGAGCAAAAACAAGAAGAATGGTGCGTTTTGCAGCCGCCGCCCACTGCAATGAATCTGAATAACTCCTCCTTTAGGGCGCAAGCAACTCCCCTCCCCCTTGCAGTCTTTCCAATTCACGATACAAAAAGACGGACAGGACAGGTTGCCTGACTTTCCGTCACTGCCACCCTTTGCCATCCTTACCCGTAGAAAGCCCTTTCATCATCCCCAAACCCTAATCTTTTCCCTTTCCTTCCCAGCCCCCAAACCCTGCCCTCTGTACCTTTCTCACCACCCGCTTCCCTTCTCCTGTCATCCCCCTACCACCCGGGAAAAAAAGAGATTGCCCCCTCCTTCCACTAGCCCACCCTCCCACCCAAAGAACAACTTCTTCTGCGCAGCTTGTTTTCTAGGCAGCAGCGCTATTGTGATGTCATCGGGGGGCATTTTGACAAGCCGCCAGTGTTCCGTCTCTTCATGTTGTGCACTGTTCAAACCGAAAATACATCAACAGGCAGGCTACAGAAAAGCTTACTAACAAAGGTTAGAGAGGGGCTTTCTCAGAGGGCTTTTTACAGTTTGTCTATTCCCAATTAGCCGGTTTAGTATACTTAATGAAAGTACTAATTCTTTCATAGGCCGCCCATTCTTAGTATTTGACGTTCAGGTAACAACAGGTAACTTTATTTGGAGTGGAAGCAGAGAGATAACACCAGATGCCAATTGTAGATCCTCTCACACCTGTGGTCACTGCAGCATCTGACTCCACTTTGTCCAAAAGGGATCTATTCCATTCAATTACACATGATCTAGATTAGACTGACAACAAGATACTGCACGGGACATAGCAGAGTTGGTGAAGTTGAGTGGTGATGAGTTTGCTATTTGGATGAATAAAGCAAGTAAAAAGTGTGTTAGATAAAAATTCATTTCAATTCGCTAATCGGGCTAATATGAATCAGGTGAATCGAGTTCTGCTTTTGGAAACTGGGTTAAGAAGGGGTGCACCGTTCCTGGAGGTACTGCAATACCAGGTCAATGCGTGGAGTGGACAGAGCAAGCTCTTTTTCCATCTCCCTGTTCTAAAAATCCATTTAATATATGGTCCCCAGATAGGGGACGTATCAGATATTAAACTGATAAGAACAGATACTACACTTGATCTTAGCCAAAAGGCCGAGAAGCGATAACCAGAATTGGTTTGGGCCTCGAGTGGCACCCTGGCCTATGCCGGACACATCTTAGGGAGAGAGAGCGAGAGGGAGACAAACCCACGCCTACACAAGACATTTTGTCACCCAAGCCAACCCTTGAAAAGGCTGCTTTGCAGAGCAAAAACAAGAAGAATGGTGCGTTTTGCAGCCGCCGCCCACTGCAATGAATCTGAATAACTCCTCCTTTAGGGCGCAAGCAACTCCCCTCCCCCTTGCAGTCTTTCCAATTCACGATACAAAAAGACGGACAGGACAGGTTGCCTGACTTTCCGTCACTGCCACCCTTTGCCATCCTTACCCGTAGAAAGCCCTTTCATCATCCCCAAACCCTAATCTTTTCCCTTTCCTTCCCAGCCCCCAAACCCTGCCCTCTGTACCTTTCTCACCACCCGCTTCCCTTCTCCTGTCATCCCCCTACCACCCGGGAAAAAAAGAGATTGCCCCCTCCTTCCACTAGCCCACCCTCCCACCCAAAGAACAACTTCTTCTGCGCAGCTTGTTTTCTAGGCAGCAGCGCTATTGTGATGTCATCGGGGGGCATTGTGACAAGCCGCCAGTGTTCCGTCTCTTCATGTTGTGCACTGTTCAAACCGAAAATACATCAACAGGCAGGCTACAGAAAAGCTTACTAACAAAGGTTAGAGAGGGGCTTTCTCAGAGGGCTTTTTACAGTTTGTCTATTCCCAATTAGCCGGTTTAGTATACTTAATGAAAGTACTAATTCTTTCATAGGCCGCCCATTCTTAGTATTTGACGTTCAGGTAACAACAGGTAACTTTATTTGGAGTGGAAGCAGAGAGATAACACCAGATGCCAATTGTAGATCCTCTCACACCTGTGGTCACTGCAGCATCTGACTCCACTTTGTCCAAAAGGGATCTATTCCATTCAATTACACATGATCTAGATTAGACTGACAACAAGATACTGCACGGGACATAGCAGAGTTGGTGAAGTTGAGTGGTGATGAGTTTGCTATTTGGATGAATAAAGCAAGTAAAAAGTGTGTTAGATAAAAATTCATTTCAATTCGCTAATCGGGCTAATATGAATCAGGTGAATCGAGTTCTGCTTTTGGAAACTGGGTTAAGAAGGGGTGCACCGTTCCTGGAGGTACTGCAATACCAGGTCAATGCGTGGAGTGGACAGAGCAAGCTCTTTTTCCATCTCCCTGTTCTAAAAATCCATTTAATATATGGTCCCCAGATAGGGGACGTATCAGATATTAAACTGATAAGAACAGATTTTTTTTTTTTTTTAACTTGGAAGTACCTAAAACAAGGTACACCCGTTTATTATTGGATATAAAAGTACATTACATTAAAAACATTCCATTTTACAACATTTTCTGTGATTACATCTGTATCTCAATTACAAAATATCAAAACATCATTTACATTTGTATTACATATAGTAAGCAGTCTACATATTACAAGTCCTTTACACTGCAGGGCTTCACTCCTATAAAGAACACTATCCACAATTCCTTTACACTCAACCTATAAATTATATACAAAAATTGGTCCTTTAAATTGCGGAGTTCCACTCCTTTACAAACCACTGTTTCGATAAAATGACATTTTTCTTCTTGTCCAGAATATAATACAGATACATATCACTAAAAGCCAAATCTATAACATCCTGCACAGATAAAACATCATGCTTAAAAAGAAGGATGTTCCTGGCCTTCCACAGAGCTTCCTTGACTGTGCTGATTGTCTTCCATGCGATGATCTTCTTATTGACGGTGGGACATTCCACATACCCGAATAAAACAGCCTCAAAAGTCAAATCTCTGATGTCCGTCATTTTTTGCAATAAAGGAAAAATTCGTGTCCATATTTGTCGTGCAAAAGAACAAGTCCATAAAATATGTAGTACCGTCTCATCTCCGAAGCATCTTTCCCTTGGACATCTGGCAGTAGTCACAAGTCCTCTTCTGTGTTGGAATGCTCTGCATGGAAGACAATCATGCACACAGCTCCAGGCCAGGTCCTTCTGGGAATTAAAAAGGTACGCTGCATTAATATTGTGAAATATTTCAACACACTTAATTTCATTAAAATTCCCAATCTGTGTTATTGGCTGTTTATCCTTAAAACACTTTAAAATCTTCTTGCTGTCTTTTATATCCTCTACAATTTTCCCTTTCAAATCATAAGAATTAACAATAGTTTCCAAAATAACATAACTATCTGGCATATTAAAAGCGTACGGGGAACTTAAAACCGTTTGAAACCAACCAAGACGTCTCATAAAATAACCCGTATTAAAACGAATAAAATATGACCAGTAGTTAGATTTTGAAAGGGCATTAAAACACAAAACAAAAAACCTTATATAAACAAAAGCTCTAAAATCTGGAAAATCTTTGCCACCTTTTTCTTTAGGTTTAATTACCACTTCTCTTTTTAATTTCTCCATCTTAGAATTCCAAAAAAAAGTAAAACACGCTTTGATGATCTGGTTAAAAATTCGTGTGGGAGGGGGAAAGACAAGGCTCAAATACAACAACAAAGGAAGAATGACCATTTTTATAATTAAAACCTTCCCTTCCATCGTCAGCTTTCGTAGCCTCCACATACACAGCTTTTGATTCACCTTTTGTGCAATGACCTCCCAACTTTCTTTCCCTTTATTTGTCTCATTAAAAATCACCCCTAAAATCTTCACAGAATCACATTCAGGTACTGGAATATCATTTAGTGTCATATTCCCCACATTTAGAATACCGCTTTTGTTTAAATTAACCTTAAAACCGGTCCCACAACAAAAATATTCTACTTGTTTCAACGCTTTCCTAATAGACAGAGCATCTTTACAAATTACCACCACATCATCCATGTAGCCCGTTACCTTAGCTTCCAAACCACCTCCCCCCGGCAACGGGATACCACGGATCTGTTTATCTCTCCTTAAAGCACAAAGTAATGGTTCAAGGGCACACACAAATAATAAAGGGGACAATGGGCAACCTTGTTTAACCCCAGAGTTTAAAACCACCTCCTTCGTTTTAAAACCATTAACTAAAATTTTACTTGTACAATTGTGATAAAATGCTTTAAGAGACAATAAAAATCCTTCAGGTATTCCCATGCGTGATAAAACCTTAAATAGGAACTGATGTGACACTCTGTCAAAGGCTTTCTCGAAGTCTAAGGACAGGACCGCCAACTGACTCCCCCTTGACTTTGTGTCATCAATCACATCTTTGATTAAATTTAAGTTTTCCCACACACTCCTTCCCGGTATACCGCACACTTGATTTATATGAATTATATTCTCTATCACTTTTTTCAATCTAGTTGCACATATTTTTGCCAGTATTTTGTAATCACAATTTAAAAGAGTGATAGGTCTCCAATTTTTTAGACTAGATTTGTCTCCTATTTTATGTATGAGGGAAACCTCACCCCTCCTCCATGAGGTGGGGAGAATTTTTGTTCTAAAAACCTCACTAAAAACAGAAAACAAATCCTCTTGTAAAATGTCATAAAAGGTGGAATAAAACTCTATAGGTATGCCATCGGGTCCCGGTACTTTACCAGCCTTAAAACTCCCCACCGCGTCTGATACCTCTTCCTCACTCAGGTCCTGTATTAAAGATTCTTGTGAAACAGGGTCAAGACTGATGGAAATATCATCTAAAATACTTTCTGTAAAACAATTATCAATACTTTTTGTGTTAAAAAGCTCAGAATAATACTCATAGACTTTGGCTAAAATCCCCTCTATATTTTGTTCACCTTCCATAGAGTTGATAAAAACCCGCTTTTCCACCATACATTTAAAAAAATACCTCGAACAAGTTTCATTATTTTCAATATGTTTAACCTTAGCATGAAAAATAAGCTCTTTCCCTTTTTGTTCTAATGTGTGGTGGATTTCATTTTTTAGGTCACTAATATCTTTCTCCACATCCATATCATTATTTCTTAATTTATATAAGGTTTGTAACCTGGTAGTAAGTTGGGTATAAAATTCTCTCTTTTCCTTTACCTTCTGTGCTCCTGCCTTAATAAAAAAATCTTTTATATTTTTTTTCATTTTTTCCCACCACCTGCTGATGGGAATACGAGGGTCTCTTATTCTCTTAAAATATAAATAGAAATTAGTAAAATCAGTTAAAATTTGAGGGTCTTCTAAAAGGGAGATATTTAACTTCCAAGAACCTTTCCCTTTTTTAAAAAGATCATCATGTTTTACATGAAAGGATAATAATTTATGGTCAGAAAATGCATTAGTTAGAAGCTCACATTTAAAAGGCAGCACGGACTTTGAGCAGAAAATAAAATCAATCCTGGAGCTACAGTTAACATTACTCCATGTTACCCAGTCCTGCAATGGTAAATCTCTATTACATTCCTTAAAAACATCGTTTAATCTAAAATCCAGCACAATGTTTCTAAGCATAAAAGAAGTTTTATCATAATTTCTGCTTGTTGCGCTGGAAAGTCTTTTCTCACCACCGAGAATGCAATTAAAATCACCTGCTAAGACCATCGGGGTAGAGTCATTAAGAAATAAGGGTAACATATCTAACATTTCAGCTCTTTCTTGCTTGTCTGCGGATCCATAAAAATTTAAAAATTGCCATTTGTAACCATCAATAACAGCTTGAACTAATAAAATTCTGCCAGGTAAAATCTCTTGAACAGAATCAATAAAAGCATTCCCCCTAAAAAGAATGGCGACCCCTGCTGACTTGGACCCATTTGACCCCGACCACACTGAGGGTCCATATGTCCAATCTTTCTGATACTCATGGTAATTTAAACTGTGTGATATAGAACACTCTTGTAAAAAGAATACAGTTGCAGTCAGAGTAGTAAGAAAATCAAACATCGCCACTCTTTTCGCCTGTGTTTTAAGCCCTCTCACATTTAGAGACACACCCTTAACCCCTGCCATAAGAGAAAAGAAGAAGGATAATTAAATATTTCTAAACTCTTACCTCAGCTGGTTCAGACTTCTCCTTCAGAGTAGGATTGATCGTCGGAGATGACCGTTTGCAAGGAGTCCGTATCTGAGGACTCCCCATTGGTTAACGTCTCAGGCTGCACACCTCCCGGGACAAACTGAGTTCTCATTCTAGTAATTTGCATCTGGTCAGCTGACCCGTCTCCCTGCTCCAGACACTCCATCCCATCTCCTTTAAGGGAATGGTCAGGGAGAGTCTCATCGAGCACACGCGCCTCGGGTGTAATCAGCACATTGACCGGGGTCTCCGGGATCACGGAGGCAGCCACCCCAGTCCCCATCTCCATTTCTGAAGAGGGTAGGGTAACTCCCTCCTGCTGACACGCCATTGGGTTCCCACCATCATCCGGAGGGTCCGGAGGGGGTACTACCTCAGGTTCCCTCTGAGACCCCTGCAACTTACGTCTCTTCGGCCCAGAAGTCTGGCATCTGGGAGTCATCCCGGGAGTACACGAAGACGAGGATTGGCCTTTGGCAGATACTTCTGGCCTCTCTACGGAGGCCGCCTCCGGCCTTCTGCCCTGCCGTTCCCTCCTTTCCTTCGCCATTTCATCCGACACGGGGACGCCTTCTGCAGCCTGAGTTTGTTTGCTTGGCTCATCTCCGGCTCTCTCTCCATCCTCCTTTCCCACAGGCCTGTCCGAACCAGCCGAGGGTTGGCCAGGGGCCGAGGGCTTCTCCACTCGTGATTTTCCCCAGACATTCCTGTAGGGACATTTAAAAAAAGAGTGAGTGTTTGACATACAATTAGTACATATGCTTCCTTTTGGACATTTATCAGTCTTATGATCTTTACCTCCACAAGAAACACAAGTCACATCACAATCAGAATGTCCATATTTTTTACATTTGCGACAAAAGGGAGGCATACCATTAAAAAAAAGGTCGCCATTCGTATTACCTATTTTAAAACGGGCTGGAGGCAAACGTATACCTCCTGCTACCGTAGGGTCCTTAATACAAGTGACAACATACCTCCATTTACTACTCCATATGCCACATTCATTCATTACCTTCCCTTGACATACCACCTTAGAAAAAAAGTTATTAAGGAATGAAGTAATTTCAGTCTCAGTCACATAAGGGGAGTAAATTTTAACAATAAGAGTCTTTACATCGTCAATTTTGTGTTCTACAATAGTTATACCTTTAAGGGATGGTTTCTTTTGGAAAATCACATCCGGATCCTTAGTTTTAGTACAGAAATCTCGGTGGATACCCTCTCCTGTAAAGGTAATATCGAACACACCTCGTCGAGGGTAGTCCTGGATGGCCAAGATTTCCTGTTTACGCACTGAGAAGGTGCGTTCAAGCACCTCTCCCACGACATATCTTAGGCCACGACCATCACTCCCTCCTTTATCGAAGTATACCCGTACCGTATGCTTTAGGCGAGCATAGGTGGGAATATCGCCAGGATCCGCATCCATGGCAACGGGGGATTTTCCGCAACAAAATACTCACTGGAAAAATCCAAAGATAATCCAGATGAGCGATCGCAACTCGTTGTCTGGGGACTAAGCCCACCTCCCAAAAGCAGCAGAGGATTGGATCCCACTACAAGAGTGGGACCCGCACCTAAGGCCAAAAGGCGGGGTACCCCAGACACCCAATGTGCTACAACCAGATGCTAGCAAGATTACCAACACCCGATCGCAGCCAAAAGGCCGAGAAGCGATAACCAGAATTGGTTTGGGCCTCGAGTGGCACCCTGGCCTATGCCGGACACATCTTAGGGAGAGAGAGCGAGAGGGAGACAAACCCACGCCTACACAAGACATTTTGTCACCCAAGCCAACCCTTGAAAAGGCTGCTTTGCAGAGCAAAAACAAGAAGAATGGTGCGTTTTGCAGCCGCCGCCCACTGCAATGAATCTGAATAACTCCTCCTTTAGGGCGCAAGCAACTCCCCTCCCCCTTGCAGTCTTTCCAATTCACGATACAAAAAGACGGACAGGACAGGTTGCCTGACTTTCCGTCACTGCCACCCTTTGCCATCCTTACCCGTAGAAAGCCCTTTCATCATCCCCAAACCCTAATCTTTTCCCTTTCCTTCCCAGCCCCCAAACCCTGCCCTCTGTACCTTTCTCACCACCCGCTTCCCTTCTCCTGTCATCCCCCTACCACCCGGGAAAAAAAGAGATTGCCCCCTCCTTCCACTAGCCCACCCTCCCACCCAAAGAACAACTTCTTCTGCGCAGCTTGTTTTCTAGGCAGCAGCGCTATTGTGATGTCATCGGGGGGCATTGTGACAAGCCGCCAGTGTTCCGTCTCTTCATGTTGTGCACTGTTCAAACCGAAAATACATCAACAGGCAGGCTACAGAAAAGCTTACTAACAAAGGTTAGAGAGGGGCTTTCTCAGAGGGCTTTTTACAGTTTGTCTATTCCCAATTAGCCGGTTTAGTATACTTAATGAAAGTACTAATTCTTTCATAGGCCGCCCATTCTTAGTATTTGACGTTCAGGTAACAACAGGTAACTTTATTTGGAGTGGAAGCAGAGAGATAACACCAGATGCCAATTGTAGATCCTCTCACACCTGTGGTCACTGCAGCATCTGACTCCACTTTGTCCAAAAGGGATCTATTCCATTCAATTACACATGATCTAGATTAGACTGACAACAAGATACTGCACGGGACATAGCAGAGTTGGTGAAGTTGAGTGGTGATGAGTTTGCTATTTGGATGAATAAAGCAAGTAAAAAGTGTGTTAGATAAAAATTCATTTCAATTCGCTAATCGGGCTAATATGAATCAGGTGAATCGAGTTCTGCTTTTGGAAACTGGGTTAAGAAGGGGTGCACCGTTCCTGGAGGTACTGCAATACCAGGTCAATGCGTGGAGTGGACAGAGCAAGCTCTTTTTCCATCTCCCTGTTCTAAAAATCCATTTAATATATGGTCCCCAGATAGGGGACGTATCAGATATTAAACTGATAAGAACAGATACTACACTTGATCTTAGCCAAAAGGCCGAGAAGCGATAACCAGAATTGGTTTGGGCCTCGAGTGGCACCCTGGCCTATGCCGGACACATCTTAGGGAGAGAGAGCGAGAGGGAGACAAACCCACGCCTACACAAGACATTTTGTCACCCAAGCCAACCCTTGAAAAGGCTGCTTTGCAGAGCAAAAACAAGAAGAATGGTGCGTTTTGCAGCCGCCGCCCACTGCAATGAATCTGAATAACTCCTCCTTTAGGGCGCAAGCAACTCCCCTCCCCCTTGCAGTCTTTCCAATTCACGATACAAAAAGACGGACAGGACAGGTTGCCTGACTTTCCGTCACTGCCACCCTTTGCCATCCTTACCCGTAGAAAGCCCTTTCATCATCCCCAAACCCTAATCTTTTCCCTTTCCTTCCCAGCCCCCAAACCCTGCCCTCTGTACCTTTCTCACCACCCGCTTCCCTTCTCCTGTCATCCCCCTACCACCCGGGAAAAAAAGAGATTGCCCCCTCCTTCCACTAGCCCACCCTCCCACCCAAAGAACAACTTCTTCTGCGCAGCTTGTTTTCTAGGCAGCAGCGCTATTGTGATGTCATCGGGGGGCATTGTGACAAGCCGCCAGTGTTCCGTCTCTTCATGTTGTGCACTGTTCAAACCGAAAATACATCAACAGGCAGGCTACAGAAAAGCTTACTAACAAAGGTTAGAGAGGGGCTTTCTCAGAGGGCTTTTTACAGTTTGTCTATTCCCAATTAGCCGGTTTAGTATACTTAATGAAAGTACTAATTCTTTCATAGGCCGCCCATTCTTAGTATTTGACGTTCAGGTAACAACAGGTAACTTTATTTGGAGTGGAAGCAGAGAGATAACACCAGATGCCAATTGTAGATCCTCTCACACCTGTGGTCACTGCAGCATCTGACTCCACTTTGTCCAAAAGGGATCTATTCCATTCAATTACACATGATCTAGATTAGACTGACAACAAGATACTGCACGGGACATAGCAGAGTTGGTGAAGTTGAGTGGTGATGAGTTTGCTATTTGGATGAATAAAGCAAGTAAAAAGTGTGTTAGATAAAAATTCATTTCAATTCGCTAATCGGGCTAATATGAATCAGGTGAATCGAGTTCTGCTTTTGGAAACTGGGTTAAGAAGGGGTGCACCGTTCCTGGAGGTACTGCAATACCAGGTCAATGCGTGGAGTGGACAGAGCAAGCTCTTTTTCCATCTCCCTGTTCTAAAAATCCATTTAATATATGGTCCCCAGATAGGGGACGTATCAGATATTAAACTGATAAGAACAGATACTACACTTGATCTTAGCCAAAAGGCCGAGAAGCGATAACCAGAATTGGTTTGGGCCTCGAGTGGCACCCTGGCCTATGCCGGACACATCTTAGGGAGAGAGAGCGAGAGGGAGACAAACCCACGCCTACACAAGACATTTTGTCACCCAAGCCAACCCTTGAAAAGGCTGCTTTGCAGAGCAAAAACAAGAAGAATGGTGCGTTTTGCAGCCGCCGCCCACTGCAATGAATCTGAATAACTCCTCCTTTAGGGCGCAAGCAACTCCCCTCCCCCTTGCAGTCTTTCCAATTCACGATACAAAAAGACGGACAGGACAGGTTGCCTGACTTTCCGTCACTGCCACCCTTTGCCATCCTTACCCGTAGAAAGCCCTTTCATCATCCCCAAACCCTAATCTTTTCCCTTTCCTTCCCAGCCCCCAAACCCTGCCCTCTGTACCTTTCTCACCACCCGCTTCCCTTCTCCTGTCATCCCCCTACCACCCGGGAAAAAAAGAGATTGCCCCCTCCTTCCACTAGCCCACCCTCCCACCCAAAGAACAACTTCTTCTGCGCAGCTTGTTTTCTAGGCAGCAGCGCTATTGTGATGTCATCGGGGGGCATTGTGACAAGCCGCCAGTGTTCCGTCTCTTCATGTTGTGCACTGTTCAAACCGAAAATACATCAACAGGCAGGCTACAGAAAAGCTTACTAACAAAGGTTAGAGAGGGGCTTTCTCAGAGGGCTTTTTACAGTTTGTCTATTCCCAATTAGCCGGTTTAGTATACTTAATGAAAGTACTAATTCTTTCATAGGCCGCCCATTCTTAGTATTTGACGTTCAGGTAACAACAGGTAACTTTATTTGGAGTGGAAGCAGAGAGATAACACCAGATGCCAATTGTAGATCCTCTCACACCTGTGGTCACTGCAGCATCTGACTCCACTTTGTCCAAAAGGGATCTATTCCATTCAATTACACATGATCTAGATTAGACTGACAACAAGATACTGCACGGGACATAGCAGAGTTGGTGAAGTTGAGTGGTGATGAGTTTGCTATTTGGATGAATAAAGCAAGTAAAAAGTGTGTTAGATAAAAATTCATTTCAATTCGCTAATCGGGCTAATATGAATCAGGTGAATCGAGTTCTGCTTTTGGAAACTGGGTTAAGAAGGGGTGCACCGTTCCTGGAGGTACTGCAATACCAGGTCAATGCGTGGAGTGGACAGAGCAAGCTCTTTTTCCATCTCCCTGTTCTAAAAATCCATTTAATATATGGTCCCCAGATAGGGGACGTATCAGATATTAAACTGATAAGAACAGATACTACACTTGATCTTAGCCAAAAGGCCGAGAAGCGATAACCAGAATTGGTTTGGGCCTCGAGTGGCACCCTGGCCTATGCCGGACACATCTTAGGGAGAGAGAGCGAGAGGGAGACAAACCCACGCCTACACAAGACATTTTGTCACCCAAGCCAACCCTTGAAAAGGCTGCTTTGCAGAGCAAAAACAAGAAGAATGGTGCGTTTTGCAGCCGCCGCCCACTGCAATGAATCTGAATAACTCCTCCTTTAGGGCGCAAGCAACTCCCCTCCCCCTTGCAGTCTTTCCAATTCACGATACAAAAAGACGGACAGGACAGGTTGCCTGACTTTCCGTCACTGCCACCCTTTGCCATCCTTACCCGTAGAAAGCCCTTTCATCATCCCCAAACCCTAATCTTTTCCCTTTCCTTCCCAGCCCCCAAACCCTGCCCTCTGTACCTTTCTCACCACCCGCTTCCCTTCTCCTGTCATCCCCCTACCACCCGGGAAAAAAAGAGATTGCCCCCTCCTTCCACTAGCCCACCCTCCCACCCAAAGAACAACTTCTTCTGCGCAGCTTGTTTTCTAGGCAGCAGCGCTATTGTGATGTCATCGGGGGGCATTGTGACAAGCCGCCAGTGTTCCGTCTCTTCATGTTGTGCACTGTTCAAACCGAAAATACATCAACAGGCAGGCTACAGAAAAGCTTACTAACAAAGGTTAGAGAGGGGCTTTCTCAGAGGGCTTTTTACAGTTTGTCTATTCCCAATTAGCCGGTTTAGTATACTTAATGAAAGTACTAATTCTTTCATAGGCCGCCCATTCTTAGTATTTGACGTTCAGGTAACAACAGGTAACTTTATTTGGAGTGGAAGCAGAGAGATAACACCAGATGCCAATTGTAGATCCTCTCACACCTGTGGTCACTGCAGCATCTGACTCCACTTTGTCCAAAAGGGATCTATTCCATTCAATTACACATGATCTAGATTAGACTGACAACAAGATACTACACGGGACATAGCAGAGTTGGTGAAGTTGAGTGGTGATGAGTTTGCTATTTGGATGAATAAAGCAAGTAAAAAGTGTGTTAGATAAAAATTCATTTCAATTCGCTAATCGGGCTAATATGAATCAGGTGAATCGAGTTCTGCTTTTGGAAACTGGGTTAAGAAGGGGTGCACCGTTCCTGGAGGTACTGCAATACCAGGTCAATGCGTGGAGTGGACAGAGCAAGCTCTTTTTCCATCTCCCTGTTCTAAAAATCCATTTAATATATGGTCCCCAGATAGGGGACGTATCAGATATTAAACTGATAAGAACAGATACTACACTTGATCTTAGCCAAAAGGCCGAGAAGCGATAACCAGAATTGGTTTGGGCCTCGAGTGGCACCCTGGCCTATGCCGGACACATCTTAGGGAGAGAGAGCGAGAGGGAGACAAACCCACGCCTACACAAGACATTTTGTCACCCAAGCCAACCCTTGAAAAGGCTGCTTTGCAGAGCAAAAACAAGAAGAATGGTGCGTTTTGCAGCCGCCGCCCACTGCAATGAATCTGAATAACTCCTCCTTTAGGGCGCAAGCAACTCCCCTCCCCCTTGCAGTCTTTCCAATTCACGATACAAAAAGACGGACAGGACAGGTTGCCTGACTTTCCGTCACTGCCACCCTTTGCCATCCTTACCCGTAGAAAGCCCTTTCATCATCCCCAAACCCTAATCTTTTCCCTTTCCTTCCCAGCCCCCAAACCCTGCCCTCTGTACCTTTCTCACCACCCGCTTCCCTTCTCCTGTCATCCCCCTACCACCCGGGAAAAAAAGAGATTGCCCCCTCCTTCCACTAGCCCACCCTCCCACCCAAAGAACAACTTCTTCTGCGCAGCTTGTTTTCTAGGCAGCAGCGCTATTGTGATGTCATCGGGGGGCATTGTGACAAGCCGCCAGTGTTCCGTCTCTTCATGTTGTGCACTGTTCAAACCGAAAATACATCAACAGGCAGGCTACAGAAAAGCTTACTAACAAAGGTTAGAGAGGGGCTTTCTCAGAGGGCTTTTTACAGTTTGTCTATTCCCAATTAGCCGGTTTAGTATACTTAATGAAAGTACTAATTCTTTCATAGGCCGCCCATTCTTAGTATTTGACGTTCAGGTAACAACAGGTAACTTTATTTGGAGTGGAAGCAGAGAGATAACACCAGATGCCAATTGTAGATCCTCTCACACCTGTGGTCACTGCAGCATCTGACTCCACTTTGTCCAAAAGGGATCTATTCCATTCAATTACACATGATCTAGATTAGACTGACAACAAGATACTGCACGGGACATAGCAGAGTTGGTGAAGTTGAGTGGTGATGAGTTTGCTATTTGGATGAATAAAGCAAGTAAAAAGTGTGTTAGATAAAAATTCATTTCAATTCGCTAATCGGGCTAATATGAATCAGGTGAATCGAGTTCTGCTTTTGGAAACTGGGTTAAGAAGGGGTGCACCGTTCCTGGAGGTACTGCAATACCAGGTCAATGCGTGGAGTGGACAGAGCAAGCTCTTTTTCCATCTCCCTGTTCTAAAAATCCATTTAATATATGGTCCCCAGATAGGGGACGTATTAGATATTAAACTGATAAGAACAGATACTACACTTGATCTTAGCCAAAAGGCCGAGAAGCGATAACCAGAATTGGTTTGGGCCTCGAGTGGCACCCTGGCCTATGCCGGACACATCTTAGGGAGAGAGAGCGAGAGGGAGACAAACCCACGCCTACACAAGACATTTTGTCACCCAAGCCAACCCTTGAAAAGGCTGCTTTGCAGAGCAAAAACAAGAAGAATGGTGCGTTTTGCAGCCGCCGCCCACTGCAATGAATCTGAATAACTCCTCCTTTAGGGCGCAAGCAACTCCCCTCCCCCTTGCAGTCTTTCCAATTCACGATACAAAAAGACGGACAGGACAGGTTGCCTGACTTTCCGTCACTGCCACCCTTTGCCATCCTTACCCGTAGAAAGCCCTTTCATCATCCCCAAACCCTAATCTTTTCCCTTTCCTTCCCAGCCCCCAAACCCTGCCCTCTGTACCTTTCTCACCACCCGCTTCCCTTCTCCTGTCATCCCCCTACCACCCGGGAAAAAAAGAGATTGCCCCCTCCTTCCACTAGCCCACCCTCCCACCCAAAGAACAACTTCTTCTGCGCAGCTTGTTTTCTAGGCAGCAGCGCTATTGTGATGTCATCGGGGGGCATTGTGACAAGCCGCCAGTGTTCCGTCTCTTCATGTTGTGCACTGTTCAAACCGAAAATACATCAACAGGCAGGCTACAGAAAAGCTTACTAACAAAGGTTAGAGAGGGGCTTTCTCAGAGGGCTTTTTACAGTTTGTCTATTCCCAATTAGCCGGTTTAGTATACTTAATGAAAGTACTAATTCTTTCATAGGCCGCCCATTCTTAGTATTTGACGTTCAGGTAACAACAGGTAACTTTATTTGGAGTGGAAGCAGAGAGATAACACCAGATGCCAATTGTAGATCCTCTCACACCTGTGGTCACTGCAGCATCTGACTCCACTTTGTCCAAAAGGGATCTATTCCATTCAATTACACATGATCTAGATTAGACTGACAACAAGATACTGCACGGGACATAGCAGAGTTGGTGAAGTTGAGTGGTGATGAGTTTGCTATTTGGATGAATAAAGCAAGTAAAAAGTGTGTTAGATAAAAATTCATTTCAATTCGCTAATCGGGCTAATATGAATCAGGTGAATCGAGTTCTGCTTTTGGAAACTGGGTTAAGAAGGGGTGCACCGTTCCTGGAGGTACTGCAATACCAGGTCAATGCGTGGAGTGGACAGAGCAAGCTCTTTTTCCATCTCCCTGTTCTAAAAATCCATTTAATATATGGTCCCCAGATAGGGGACGTATCAGATATTAAACTGATAAGAACAGATACTACACTTGATCTTAGCCAAAAGGCCGAGAAGCGATAACCAGAATTGGTTTGGGCCTCGAGTGGCACCCTGGCCTATGCCGGACACATCTTAGGGAGAGAGAGCGAGAGGGAGACAAACCCACGCCTACACAAGACATTTTGTCACCCAAGCCAACCCTTGAAAAGGCTGCTTTGCAGAGCAAAAACAAGAAGAATGGTGCGTTTTGCAGCCGCCGCCCACTGCAATGAATCTGAATAACTCCTCCTTTAGGGCGCAAGCAACTCCCCTCCCCCTTGCAGTCTTTCCAATTCACGATACAAAAAGACGGACAGGACAGGTTGCCTGACTTTCCGTCACTGCCACCCTTTGCCATCCTTACCCGTAGAAAGCCCTTTCATCATCCCCAAACCCTAATCTTTTCCCTTTCCTTCCCAGCCCCCAAACCCTGCCCTCTGTACCTTTCTCACCACCCGCTTCCCTTCTCCTGTCATCCCCCTACCACCCGGGAAAAAAAGAGATTGCCCCCTCCTTCCACTAGCCCACCCTCCCACCCAAAGAACAACTTCTTCTGCGCAGCTTGTTTTCTAGGCAGCAGCGCTATTGTGATGTCATCGGGGGGCATTGTGACAAGCCGCCAGTGTTCCGTCTCTTCATGTTGTGCACTGTTCAAACCGAAAATACATCAACAGGCAGGCTACAGAAAAGCTTACTAACAAAGGTTAGAGAGGGGCTTTCTCAGAGGGCTTTTTACAGTTTGTCTATTCCCAATTAGCCGGTTTAGTATACTTAATGAAAGTACTAATTCTTTCATAGGCCGCCCATTCTTAGTATTTGACGTTCAGGTAACAACAGGTAACTTTATTTGGAGTGGAAGCAGAGAGATAACACCAGATGCCAATTGTAGATCCTCTCACACCTGTGGTCACTGCAGCATCTGACTCCACTTTGTCCAAAAGGGATCTATTCCATTCAATTACACATGATCTAGATTAGACTGACAACAAGATACTGCACGGGACATAGCAGAGTTGGTGAAGTTGAGTGGTGATGAGTTTGCTATTTGGATGAATAAAGCAAGTAAAAAGTGTGTTAGATAAAAATTCATTTCAATTCGCTAATCGGGCTAATATGAATCAGGTGAATCGAGTTCTGCTTTTGGAAACTGGGTTAAGAAGGGGTGCACCGTTCCTGGAGGTACTGCAATACCAGGTCAATGCGTGGAGTGGACAGAGCAAGCTCTTTTTCCATCTCCCTGTTCTAAAAATCCATTTAATATATGGTCCCCAGATAGGGGACGTATCAGATATTAAACTGATAAGAACAGATACTACACTTGATCTTAGCCAAAAGGCCGAGAAGCGATAACCAGAATTGGTTTGGGCCTCGAGTGGCACCCTGGCCTATGCCGGACACATCTTAGGGAGAGAGAGCGAGAGGGAGACAAACCCACGCCTACACAAGACATTTTGTCACCCAAGCCAACCCTTGAAAAGGCTGCTTTGCAGAGCAAAAACAAGAAGAATGGTGCGTTTTGCAGCCGCCGCCCACTGCAATGAATCTGAATAACTCCTCCTTTAGGGCGCAAGCAACTCCCCTCCCCCTTGCAGTCTTTCCAATTCACGATACAAAAAGACGGACAGGACAGGTTGCCTGACTTTCCGTCACTGCCACCCTTTGCCATCCTTACCCGTAGAAAGCCCTTTCATCATCCCCAAACCCTAATCTTTTCCCTTTCCTTCCCAGCCCCCAAACCCTGCCCTCTGTACCTTTCTCACCACCCGCTTCCCTTCTCCTGTCATCCCCCTACCACCCGGGAAAAAAAGAGATTGCCCCCTCCTTCCACTAGCCCACCCTCCCACCCAAAGAACAACTTCTTCTGCGCAGCTTGTTTTCTAGGCAGCAGCGCTATTGTGATGTCATCGGGGGGCATTGTGACAAGCCGCCAGTGTTCCGTCTCTTCATGTTGTGCACTGTTCAAACCGAAAATACATCAACAGGCAGGCTACAGAAAAGCTTACTAACAAAGGTTAGAGAGGGGCTTTCTCAGAGGGCTTTTTACAGTTTGTCTATTCCCAATTAGCCGGTTTAGTATACTTAATGAAAGTACTAATTCTTTCATAGGCCGCCCATTCTTAGTATTTGACGTTCAGGTAACAACAGGTAACTTTATTTGGAGTGGAAGCAGAGAGATAACACCAGATGCCAATTGTAGATCCTCTCACACCTGTGGTCACTGCAGCATCTGACTCCACTTTGTCCAAAAGGGATCTATTCCATTCAATTACACATGATCTAGATTAGACTGACAACAAGATACTGCACGGGACATAGCAGAGTTGGTGAAGTTGAGTGGTGATGAGTTTGCTATTTGGATGAATAAAGCAAGTAAAAAGTGTGTTAGATAAAAATTCATTTCAATTCGCTAATCGGGCTAATATGAATCAGGTGAATCGAGTTCTGCTTTTGGAAACTGGGTTAAGAAGGGGTGCACCGTTCCTGGAGGTACTGCAATACCAGGTCAATGCGTGGAGTGGACAGAGCAAGCTCTTTTTCCATCTCCCTGTTCTAAAAATCCATTTAATATATGGTCCCCAGATAGGGGACGTATCAGATATTAAACTGATAAGAACAGATACTACACTTGATCTTAGCCAAAAGGCCGAGAAGCGATAACCAGAATTGGTTTGGGCCTCGAGTGGCACCCTGGCCTATGCCGGACACATCTTAGGGAGAGAGAGCGAGAGGGAGACAAACCCACGCCTACACAAGACATTTTGTCACCCAAGCCAACCCTTGAAAAGGCTGCTTTGCAGAGCAAAAACAAGAAGAATGGTGCGTTTTGCAGCCGCCGCCCACTGCAATGAATCTGAATAACTCCTCCTTTAGGGCGCAAGCAACTCCCCTCCCCCTTGCAGTCTTTCCAATTCACGATACAAAAAGACGGACAGGACAGGTTGCCTGACTTTCCGTCACTGCCACCCTTTGCCATCCTTACCCGTAGAAAGCCCTTTCATCATCCCCAAACCCTAATCTTTTCCCTTTCCTTCCCAGCCCCCAAACCCTGCCCTCTGTACCTTTCTCACCACCCGCTTCCCTTCTCCTGTCATCCCCCTACCACCCGGGAAAAAAAGAGATTGCCCCCTCCTTCCACTAGCCCACCCTCCCACCCAAAGAACAACTTCTTCTGCGCAGCTTGTTTTCTAGGCAGCAGCGCTATTGTGATGTCATCGGGGGGCATTGTGACAAGCCGCCAGTGTTCCGTCTCTTCATGTTGTGCACTGTTCAAACCGAAAATACATCAACAGGCAGGCTACAGAAAAGCTTACTAACAAAGGTTAGAGAGGGGCTTTCTCAGAGGGCTTTTTACAGTTTGTCTATTCCCAATTAGCCGGTTTAGTATACTTAATGAAAGTACTAATTCTTTCATAGGCCGCCCATTCTTAGTATTTGACGTTCAGGTAACAACAGGTAACTTTATTTGGAGTGGAAGCAGAGAGATAACACCAGATGCCAATTGTAGATCCTCTCACACCTGTGGTCACTGCAGCATCTGACTCCACTTTGTCCAAAAGGGATCTATTCCATTCAATTACACATGATCTAGATTAGACTGACAACAAGATACTGCACGGGACATAGCAGAGTTGGTGAAGTTGAGTGGTGATGAGTTTGCTATTTGGATGAATAAAGCAAGTAAAAAGTGTGTTAGATAAAAATTCATTTCAATTCGCTAATCGGGCTAATATGAATCAGGTGAATCGAGTTCTGCTTTTGGAAACTGGGTTAAGAAGGGGTGCACCGTTCCTGGAGGTACTGCAATACCAGGTCAATGCGTGGAGTGGACAGAGCAAGCTCTTTTTCCATCTCCCTGTTCTAAAAATCCATTTAATATATGGTCCCCAGATAGGGGACGTATCAGATATTAAACTGATAAGAACAGATACTACACTTGATCTTAGCCAAAAGGCCGAGAAGCGATAACCAGAATTGGTTTGGGCCTCGAGTGGCACCCTGGCCTATGCCGGACACATCTTAGGGAGAGAGAGCGAGAGGGAGACAAACCCACGCCTACACAAGACATTTTGTCACCCAAGCCAACCCTTGAAAAGGCTGCTTTGCAGAGCAAAAACAAGAAGAATGGTGCGTTTTGCAGCCGCCGCCCACTGCAATGAATCTGAATAACTCCTCCTTTAGGGCGCAAGCAACTCCCCTCCCCCTTGCAGTCTTTCCAATTCACGATACAAAAAGACGGACAGGACAGGTTGCCTGACTTTCCGTCACTGACACCCTTTGCCATCCTTACCCGTAGAAAGCCCTTTCATCATCCCCAAACCCTAATCTTTTCCCTTTCCTTCCCAGCCCCCAAACCCTGCCCTCTGTACCTTTCTCACCACCCGCTTCCCTTCTCCTGTCATCCCCCTACCACCCGGGAAAAAAAGAGATCGCCCCCTCCTTCCACTAGCCCACCCTCCCACCCAAAGAACAACTTCTTCTGCGCAGCTTGTTTTCTAGGCAGCAGCGCTATTGTGATGTCATCGGGGGGCATTGTGACAAGCCGCCAGTGTTCCGTCTCTTCATGTTGTGCACTGTTCAAACCGAAAATACATCAACAGGCAGGCTACAGAAAAGCTTACTAACAAAGGTTAGAGAGGGGCTTTCTCAGAGGGCTTTTTACAGTTTGTCTATTCCCAATTAGCCGGTTTAGTATACTTAATGAAAGTACTAATTCTTTCATAGGCCGCCCATTCTTAGTATTTGACGTTCAGGTAACAACAGGTAACTTTATTTGGAGTGGAAGCAGAGAGATAACACCAGATGCCAATTGTAGATCCTCTCACACCTGTGGTCACTGCAGCATCTGACTCCACTTTGTCCAAAAGGAATCTATTCCATTCAATTACACATGATCTAGATTAGACTGACAACAAGATACTGCACGGGACATAGCAGAGTTGGTGAAGTTGAGTGGTGATGAGTTTGCTATTTGGATGAATAAAGCAAGTAAAAAGTGTGTTAGATAAAAATTCATTTCAATTCGCTAATCGGGCTAATATGAATCAGGTGAATCGAGTTCTGCTTTTGGAAACTGGGTTAAGAAGGGGTGCACCGTTCCTGGAGGTACTGCAATACCAGGTCAATGCGTGGAGTGGACAGAGCAAGCTCTTTTTCCATCTCCCTGTTCTAAAAATCCATTTAATATATGGTCCCCAGATAGGGGACGTATCAGATATTAAACTGATAAGAACAGATACTACACTTGATCTTAGCCAAAAGGCCGAGAAGCGATAACCAGAATTGGTTTGGGCCTCGAGTGGCACCCTGGCCTATGCCGGACACATCTTAGGGAGAGAGAGCGAGAGGGAGACAAACCCACGCCTACACAAGACATTTTGTCACCCAAGCCAACCCTTGAAAAGGCTGCTTTGCAGAGCAAAAACAAGAAGAATGGTGCGTTTTGCAGCCGCCGCCCACTGCAATGAATCTGAATAACTCCTCCTTTAGGGCGCAAGCAACTCCCCTCCCCCTTGCAGTCTTTCCAATTCACGATACAAAAAGACGGACAGGACAGGTTGCCTGACTTTCCGTCACTGACACCCTTTGCCATCCTTACCCGTAGAAAGCCCTTTCATCATCCCCAAACCCTAATCTTTTCCCTTTCCTTCCCAGCCCCCAAACCCTGCCCTCTGTACCTTTCTCACCACCCGCTTCCCTTCTCCTGTCATCCCCCTACCACCCGGGAAAAAAAGAGATCGCCCCCTCCTTCCACTAGCCCACCCTCCCACCCAAAGAACAACTTCTTCTGCGCAGCTTGTTTTCTAGGCAGCAGCGCTATTGTGATGTCATCGGGGGGCATTGTGACAAGCCGCCAGTGTTCCGTCTCTTCATGTTGTGCACTGTTCAAACCGAAAATACATCAACAGGCAGGCTACAGAAAAGCTTACTAACAAAGGTTAGAGAGGGGCTTTCTCAGAGGGCTTTTTACAGTTTGTCTATTCCCAATTAGCCGGTTTAGTATACTTAATGAAAGTACTAATTCTTTCATAGGCCGCCCATTCTTAGTATTTGACGTTCAGGTAACAACAGGTAACTTTATTTGGAGTGGAAGCAGAGAGATAACACCAGATGCCAATTGTAGATCCTCTCACACCTGTGGTCACTGCAGCATCTGACTCCACTTTGTCCAAAAGGGATCTATTCCATTCAATTACACATGATCTAGATTAGACTGACAACAAGATACTGCACGGGACATAGCAGAGTTGGTGAAGTTGAGTGGTGATGAGTTTGCTATTTGGATGAATAAAGCAAGTAAAAAGTGTGTTAGATAAAAATTCATTTCAATTCGCTAATCGGGCTAATATGAATCAGGTGAATCGAGTTCTGCTTTTGGAAACTGGGTTAAGAAGGGGTGCACCGTTCCTGGAGGTACTGCAATACCAGGTCAATGCGTGGAGTGGACAGAGCAAGCTCTTTTTCCATCTCCCTGTTCTAAAAATCCATTTAATATATGGTCCCCAGATAGGGGACGTATCAGATATTAAACTGATAAGAACAGATACTACACTTGATCTTAGCCAAGAGGGCGAGAAGCGATAACCAGAATTGGTTTGGGCCTCGAGTGGCACCCTGGCCTATGCCGGACACATCTTAGGGAGAGAGAGCGAGAGGGAGACAAACCCACGCCTACACAAGACATTTTGTCACCCAAGCCAACCCTTGAAAAGGCTGCTTTGCAGAGCAAAAACAAGAAGAATGGTGCGTTTTGCAGCCGCCGCCCACTGCAATGAATCTGAATAACTCCTCCTTTAGGGCGCAAGCAACTCCCCTCCCCCTTGCAGTCTTTCCAATTCACGATACAAAAAGACGGACAGGACAGGTTGCCTGACTTTCCGTCACTGCCACCCTTTGCCATCCTTACCCGTAGAAAGCCCTTTCATCATCCCCAAACCCTAATCTTTTCCCTTTCCTTCCCAGCCCCCAAACCCTGCCCTCTGTACCTTTCTCACCACCCGCTTCCCTTCTCCTGTCATCCCCCTACCACCCGGGAAAAAAAGAGATTGCCCCCTCCTTCCACTAGCCCACCCTCCCACCCAAAGAACAACTTCTTCTGCGCAGCTTGTTTTCTAGGCAGCAGCGCTATTGTGATGTCATCGGGGGGCATTGTGACAAGCCGCCAGTGTTCCGTCTCTTCATGTTGTGCACTGTTCAAACCGAAAATACATCAACAGGCAGGCTACAGAAAAGCTTACTAACAAAGGTTAGAGAGGGGCTTTCTCAGAGGGCTTTTTACAGTTTGTCTATTCCCAATTAGCCGGTTTAGTATACTTAATGAAAGTACTAATTCTTTCATAGGCCGCCCATTCTTAGTATTTGACGTTCAGGTAACAACAGGTAACTTTATTTGGAGTGGAAGCAGAGAGATAACACCAGATGCCAATTGTAGATCCTCTCACACCTGTGGTCACTGCAGCATCTGACTCCACTTTGTCCAAAAGGGATCTATTCCATTCAATTACACATGATCTAGATTAGACTGACAACAAGATACTGCACGGGACATAGCAGAGTTGGTGAAGTTGAGTGGTGATGAGTTTGCTATTTGGATGAATAAAGCAAGTAAAAAGTGTGTTAGATAAAAATTCATTTCAATTCGCTAATCGGGCTAATATGAATCAGGTGAATCGAGTTCTGCTTTTGGAAACTGGGTTAAGAAGGGGTGCACCGTTCCTGGAGGTACTGCAATACCAGGTCAATGCGTGGAGTGGACAGAGCAAGCTCTTTTTCCATCTCCCTGTTCTAAAAATCCATTTAATATATGGTCCCCAGATAGGGGACGTATCAGATATTAAACTGATAAGAACAGATACTACACTTGATCTTAGCCAAAAGGCCGAGAAGCGATAACCAGAATTGGTTTGGGCCTCGAGTGGCACCCTGGCCTATGCCGGACACATCTTAGGGAGAGAGAGCGAGAGGGAGACAAACCCACGCCTACACAAGACATTTTGTCACCCAAGCCAACCCTTGAAAAGGCTGCTTTGCAGAGCAAAAACAAGAAGAATGGTGCGTTTTGCAGCCGCCGCCCACTGCAATGAATCTGAATAACTCCTCCTTTAGGGCGCAAGCAACTCCCCTCCCCCTTGCAGTCTTTCCAATTCACGATACAAAAAGACGGACAGGACAGGTTGCCTGACTTTCCGTCACTGCCACCCTTTGCCATCCTTACCCGTAGAAAGCCCTTTCATCATCCCCAAACCCTAATCTTTTCCCTTTCCTTCCCAGCCCCCAAACCCTGCCCTCTGTACCTTTCTCACCACCCGCTTCCCTTCTCCTGTCATCCCCCTACCACCCGGGAAAAAAAGAGATTGCCCCCTCCTTCCACTAGCCCACCCTCCCACCCAAAGAACAACTTCTTCTGCGCAGCTTGTTTTCTAGGCAGCAGCGCTATTGTGATGTCATCGGGGGGCATTGTGACAAGCCGCCAGTGTTCCGTCTCTTCATGTTGTGCACTGTTCAAACCGAAAATACATCAACAGGCAGGCTACAGAAAAGCTTACTAACAAAGGTTAGAGAGGGGCTTTCTCAGAGGGCTTTTTACAGTTTGTCTATTCCCAATTAGCCGGTTTAGTATACTTAATGAAAGTACTAATTCTTTCATAGGCCGCCCATTCTTAGTATTTGACGTTCAGGTAACAACAGGTAACTTTATTTGGAGTGGAAGCAGAGAGATAACACCAGATGCCAATTGTAGATCCTCTCACACCTGTGGTCACTGCAGCATCTGACTCCACTTTGTCCAAAAGGGATCTATTCCATTCAATTACACATGATCTAGATTAGACTGACAACAAGATACTGCACGGGACATAGCAGAGTTGGTGAAGTTGAGTGGTGATGAGTTTGCTATTTGGATGAATAAAGCAAGTAAAAAGTGTGTTAGATAAAAATTCATTTCAATTCTCTAATCGGGCTAATATGAATCAGGTGAATCGAGTTCTGCTTTTGGAAACTGGGTTAAGAAGGGGTGCACCGTTCCTGGAGGTACTGCAATACCAGGTCAATGCGTGGAGTGGACAGAGCAAGCTCTTTTTCCATCTCCCTGTTCTAAAAATCCATTTAATATATGGTCCCCAGATAGGGGACGTATCAGATATTAAACTGATAAGAACAGATACTACACTTGATCTTAGCCAAAAGGCCGAGAAGCGATAACCAGAATTGGTTTGGGCCTCGAGTGGCACCCTGGCCTATGCCGGACACATCTTAGGGAGAGAGAGCGAGAGGGAGACAAACCCACGCCTACACAAGACATTTTGTCACCCAAGCCAACCCTTGAAAAGGCTGCTTTGCAGAGCAAAAACAAGAAGAATGGTGCGTTTTGCAGCCGCCGCCCACTGCAATGAATCTGAATAACTCCTCCTTTAGGGCGCAAGCAACTCCCCTCCCCCTTGCAGTCTTTCCAATTCACGATACAAAAAGACGGACAGGACAGGTTGCCTGACTTTCCGTCACTGCCACCCTTTGCCATCCTTACCCGTAGAAAGCCCTTTCATCATCCCCAAACCCTAATCTTTTCCCTTTCCTTCCCAGCCCCCAAACCCTGCCCTCTGTACCTTTCTCACCACCCGCTTCCCTTCTCCTGTCATCCCCCTACCACCCGGGAAAAAAAGAGATTGCCCCCTCCTTCCACTAGCCCACCCTCCCACCCAAAGAACAACTTCTTCTGCGCAGCTTGTTTTCTAGGCAGCAGCGCTATTGTGATGTCATCGGGGGGCATTGTGACAAGCCGCCAGTGTTCCGTCTCTTCATGTTGTGCACTGTTCAAACCGAAAATACATCAACAGGCAGGCTACAGAAAAGCTTACTAACAAAGGTTAGAGAGGGGCTTTCTCAGAGGGCTTTTTACAGTTTGTCTATTCCCAATTAGCCGGTTTAGTATACTTAATGAAAGTACTAATTCTTTCATAGGCCGCCCATTCTTAGTATTTGACGTTCAGGTAACAACAGGTAACTTTATTTGGAGTGGAAGCAGAGAGATAACACCAGATGCCAATTGTAGATCCTCTCACACCTGTGGTCACTGCAGCATCTGACTCCACTTTGTCCAAAAGGGATCTATTCCATTCAATTACACATGATCTAGATTAGACTGACAACAAGATACTGAACGGGACATAGCAGAGTTGGTGAAGTTGAGTGGTGATGAGTTTGCTATTTGGATGAATAAAGCAAGTAAAAAGTGTGTTAGATAAAAATTAATTTCAATTCGCTAATCGGGCTAATATGAATCAGGTGAATCGAGTTCTGCTTTTGGAAACTGGGTTAAGAAGGGGTGCACCGTTCCTGGAGGTACTGCAATACCAGGTCAATGCGTGGAGTGGACAGAGCAAGCTCTTTTTCCATCTCCCTGTTCTAAAAATCCATTTAATATATGGTCCCCAGATAGGGGACGTATCAGATATTAAACTGATAAGAACAGATGAGATTTCATCCGCAATTTTCAGAATCAAGGTAGCCCCGAAGGCCAGCAGGCCACCACACAAAAGCGCAGTGCCTGGGTGATCGCCTCCCGAGCCCAGGAACCACCAGCCACAAGGGGACGTAAGCACCAAAAGGCGCAACAATCCCCGAGGCCAGCGGTTGTGCAAGCCCGGGCCCCTCCCAGCCAAGACCAAGGCAAACCCAATGAAGGGACTACACTTGATCTTAGCCAAAAGGCCGAGAAGCGATAACCAGAATTGGTTTGGGCCTCGAGTGGCACCCTGGCCTATGCCGGACACATCTTAGGGAGAGAGAGCGAGAGGGAGACAAACCCACGCCTACACAAGACATTTTGTCACCCAAGCCAACCCTTGAAAAGGCTGCTTTGCAGAGCAAAAACAAGAAGAATGGTGCGTTTTGCAGCCGCCGCCCACTGCAATGAATCTGAATAACTCCTCCTTTAGGGCGCAAGCAACTCCCCTCCCCCTTGCAGTCTTTCCAATTCACGATACAAAAAGACGGACAGGACAGGTTGCCTGACTTTCCGTCACTGCCACCCTTTGCCATCCTTACCCGTAGAAAGCCCTTTCATCATCCCCAAACCCTAATCTTTTCCCTTTCCTTCCCAGCCCCCAAACCCTGCCCTCTGTACCTTTCTCACCACCCGCTTCCCTTCTCCTGTCATCCCCCTACCACCCGGGAAAAAAAGAGATTGCCCCCTCCTTCCACTAGCCCACCCTCCCACCCAAAGAACAACTTCTTCTGCGCAGCTTGTTTTCTAGGCAGCAGCGCTATTGTGATGTCATCGGGGGGCATTGTGACAAGCCGCCAGTGTTCCGTCTCTTCATGTTGTGCACTGTTCAAACCGAAAATACATCAACAGGCAGGCTACAGAAAAGCTTACTAACAAAGGTTAGAGAGGGGCTTTCTCAGAGGGCTTTTTACAGTTTGTCTATTCCCAATTAGCCGGTTTAGTATACTTAATGAAAGTACTAATTCTTTCATAGGCCGCCCATTCTTAGTATTTGACGTTCAGGTAACAACAGGTAACTTTATTTGGAGTGGAAGCAGAGAGATAACACCAGATGCCAATTGTAGATCCTCTCACACCTGTGGTCACTGCAGCATCTGACTCCACTTTGTCCAAAAGGGATCTATTCCATTCAATTACACATGATCTAGATTAGACTGACAACAAGATACTGCACGGGACATAGCAGAGTTGGTGAAGTTGAGTGGTGATGAGTTTGCTATTTGGATGAATAAAGCAAGTAAAAAGTGTGTTAGATAAAAATTCATTTCAATTCGCTAATCGGGCTAATATGAATCAGGTGAATCGAGTTCTGCTTTTGGAAACTGGGTTAAGAAGGGGTGCACCGTTCCTGGAGGTACTGCAATACCAGGTCAATGCGTGGAGTGGACAGAGCAAGCTCTTTTTCCATCTCCCTGTTCTAAAAATCCATTTAATATATGGTCCCCAGATAGGGGACGTATCAGATATTAAACTGATAAGAACAGATACTACACTTGATCTTAGCCAAAAGGCCGAGAAGCGATAACCAGAATTGGTTTGGGCCTCGAGTGGCACCCTGGCCTATGCCGGACACATCTTAGGGAGAGAGAGCGAGAGGGAGACAAACCCACGCCTACACAAGACATTTTGTCACCCAAGCCAACCCTTGAAAAGGCTGCTTTGCAGAGCAAAAACAAGAAGAATGGTGCGTTTTGCAGCCGCCGCCCACTGCAATGAATCTGAATAACTCCTCCTTTAGGGCGCAAGCAACTCCCCTCCCCCTTGCAGTCTTTCCAATTCACGATACAAAAAGACGGACAGGACAGGTTGCCTGACTTTCCGTCACTGCCACCCTTTGCCATCCTTACCCGTAGAAAGCCCTTTCATCATCCCCAAACCCTAATCTTTTCCCTTTCCTTCCCAGCCCCCAAACCCTGCCCTCTGTACCTTTCTCACCACCCGCTTCCCTTCTCCTGTCATCCCCCTACCACCCGGGAAAAAAAGAGATTGCCCCCTCCTTCCACTAGCCCACCCTCCCACCCAAAGAACAACTTCTTCTGCGCAGCTTGTTTTCTAGGCAGCAGCGCTATTGTGATGTCATCGGGGGGCATTGTGACAAGCCGCCAGTGTTCCGTCTCTTCATGTTGTGCACTGTTCAAACCGAAAATACATCAACAGGCAGGCTACAGAAAAGCTTACTAACAAAGGTTAGAGAGGGGCTTTCTCAGAGGGCTTTTTACAGTTTGTCTATTCCCAATTAGCCGGTTTAGTATACTTAATGAAAGTACTAATTCTTTCATAGGCCGCCCATTCTTAGTATTTGACGTTCAGGTAACAACAGGTAACTTTATTTGGAGTGGAAGCAGAGAGATAACACCAGATGCCAATTGTAGATCCTCTCACACCTGTGGTCACTGCAGCATCTGACTCCACTTTGTCCAAATGGGATCTATTCCATTCAATTACACATGATCTAGATTAGACTGACAACAAGATACTGCACGGGACATAGCAGAGTTGGTGAAGTTGAGTGGTGATGAGTTTGCTATTTGGATGAATAAAGCAAGTAAAAAGTGTGTTAGATAAAAATTCATTTCAATTCGCTAATCGGGCTAATATGAATCAGGTGAATCGAGTTCTGCTTTTGGAAACTGGGTTAAGAAGGGGTGCACCGTTCCTGGAGGTACTGCAATACCAGGTCAATGCGTGGAGTGGACAGAGCAAGCTCTTTTTCCATCTCCCTGTTCTAAAAATCCATTTAATATATGGTCCCCAGATAGGGGACGTATCAGATATTAAACTGATAAGAACAGATACTACACTTGATCTTAGCCAAAAGGCCGAGAAGCGATAACCAGAATTGGTTTGGGCCTCGAGTGGCACCCTGGCCTATGCCGGACACATCTTAGGGAGAGAGAGCGAGAGGGAGACAAACCCACGCCTACACAAGACATTTTGTCACCCAAGCCAACCCTTGAAAAGGCTGCTTTGCAGAGCAAAAACAAGAAGAATGGTGCGTTTTGCAGCCGCCGCCCACTGCAATGAATCTGAATAACTCCTCCTTTAGGGCGCAAGCAACTCCCCTCCCCCTTGCAGTCTTTCCAATTCACAATACAAAAAGACGGACAGGACAGGTTGCCTGACTTTCCGTCACTGCCACCCTTTGCCATCCTTACCCGTAGAAAGCCCTTTCATCATCCCCAAACCCTAATCTTTTCCCTTTCCTTCCCAGCCCCCAAACCCTGCCCTCTGTACCTTTCTCACCACCCGCTTCCCTTCTCCTGTCATCCCCCTACCACCCGGGAAAAAAAGAGATTGCCCCCTCCTTCCACTAGCCCACCCTCCCACCCAAAGAACAACTTCTTCTGCGCAGCTTGTTTTCTAGGCAGCAGCGCTATTGTGATGTCATCGGGGGGCATTGTGACAAGCCGCCAGTGTTCCGTCTCTTCATGTTGTGCACTGTTCAAACCGAAAATACATCAACAGGCAGGCTACAGAAAAGCTTACTAACAAAGGTTAGAGAGGGGCTTTCTCAGAGGGCTTTTTACAGTTTGTCTATTCCCAATTAGCCGGTTTAGTATACTTAATGAAAGTACTAATTCTTTCATAGGCCGCCCATTCTTAGTATTTGACGTTCAGGTAACAACAGGTAACTTTATTTGGAGTGGAAGCAGAGAGATAACACCAGATGCCAATTGTAGATCCTCTCACACCTGTGGTCACTGCAGCATCTGACTCCACTTTGTCCAAAAGGGATCTATTCCATTCAATTACACATGATCTAGATTAGACTGACAACAAGATACTGCACGGGACATAGCAGAGTTGGTGAAGTTGAGTGGTGATGAGTTTGCTATTTGGATGAATAAAGCAAGTAAAAAGTGTGTTAGATAAAAATTCATTTCAATTCGCTAATCGGGCTAATATGAATCAGGTGAATCGAGTTCTGCTTTTGGAAACTGGGTTAAGAAGGGGTGCACCGTTCCTGGAGGTACTGCAATACCAGGTCAATGCGTGGAGTGGACAGAGCAAGCTCTTTTTCCATCTCCCTGTTCTAAAAATCCATTTAATATATGGTCCCCAGATAGGGGACGTATCAGATATTAAACTGATAAGAACAGATACTACACTTGATCTTAGCCAAAAGGCCGAGAAGCGATAACCAGAATTGGTTTGGGCCTCGAGTGGCACCCTGGCCTATGCCGGACACATCTTAGGGAGAGAGAGCGAGAGGGAGACAAACCCACGCCTACACAAGACATTTTGTCACCCAAGCCAACCCTTGAAAAGGCTGCTTTGCAGAGCAAAAACAAGAAGAATGGTGCGTTTTGCAGCCGCCGCCCACTGCAATGAATCTGAATAACTCCTCCTTTAGGGCGCAAGCAACTCCCCTCCCCCTTGCAGTCTTTCCAATTCACGATACAAAAAGACGGACAGGACAGGTTGCCTGACTTTCCGTCACTGCCACCCTTTGCCATCCTTACCCGTAGAAAGCCCTTTCATCATCCCCAAACCCTAATCTTTTCCCTTTCCTTCCCAGCCCCCAAACCCTGCCCTCTGTACCTTTCTCACCACCCGCTTCCCTTCTCCTGTCATCCCCCTACCACCCGGGAAAAAAAGAGATTGCCCCCTCCTTCCACTAGCCCACCCTCCCACCCAAAGAACAACTTCTTCTGCGCAGCTTGTTTTCTAGGCAGCAGCGCTATTGTGATGTCATCGGGGGGCATTGTGACAAGCCGCCAGTGTTCCGTCTCTTCATGTTGTGCACTGTTCAAACCGAAAATACATCAACAGGCAGGCTACAGAAAAGCTTACTAACAAAGGTTAGAGAGGGGCTTTCTCAGAGGGCTTTTTACAGTTTGTCTATTCCCAATTAGCCGGTTTAGTATACTTAATGAAAGTACTAATTCTTTCATAGGCCGCCCATTCTTAGTATTTGACGTTCAGGTAACAACAGGTAACTTTATTTGGAGTGGAAGCAGAGAGATAACACCAGATGCCAATTGTAGATCCTCTCACACCTGTGGTCACTGCAGCATCTGACTCCACTTTGTCCAAAAGGGATCTATTCCATTCAATTACACATGATCTAGATTAGACTGACAACAAGATACTGCACGGGACATAGCAGAGTTGGTGAAGTTGAGTGGTGATGAGTTTGCTATTTGGATGAATAAAGCAAGTAAAAAGTGTGTTAGATAAAAATTCATTTCAATTCGCTAATCGGGCTAATATGAATCAGGTGAATCGAGTTCTGCTTTTGGAAACTGGGTTAAGAAGGGGTGCACCGTTCCTGGAGGTACTGCAATACCAGGTCAATGCGTGGAGTGGACAGAGCAAGCTCTTTTTCCATCTCCCTGTTCTAAAAATCCATTTAATATATGGTCCCCAGATAGGGGACGTATCAGATATTAAACTGATAAGAACAGATACTACACTTGATCTTAGCCAAAAGGCCGAGAAGCGATAACCAGAATTGGTTTGGGCCTCGAGTGGCACCCTGGCCTATGCCGGACACATCTTAGGGAGAGAGAGCGAGAGGGAGACAAACCCACGCCTACACAAGACATTTTGTCACCCAAGCCAACCCTTGAAAAGGCTGCTTTGCAGAGCAAAAACAAGAAGAATGGTGCGTTTTGCAGCCGCCGCCCACTGCAATGAATCTGAATAACTCCTCCTTTAGGGCGCAAGCAACTCCCCTCCCCCTTGCAGTCTTTCCAATTCACGATACAAAAAGACGGACAGGACAGGTTGCCTGACTTTCCGTCACTGCCACCCTTTGCCATCCTTACCCGTAGAAAGCCCTTTCATCATCCCCAAACCCTAATCTTTTCCCTTTCCTTCCCAGCCCCCAAACCCTGCCCTCTGTACCTTTCTCACCACCCGCTTCCCTTCTCCTGTCATCCCCCTACCACCCGGGAAAAAAAGAGATTGCCCCCTCCTTCCACTAGCCCACCCTCCCACCCAAAGAACAACTTCTTCTGCGCAGCTTGTTTTCTAGGCAGCAGCGCTATTGTGATGTCATCGGGGGGCATTGTGACAAGCCGCCAGTGTTCCGTCTCTTCATGTTGTGCACTGTTCAAACCGAAAATACATCAACAGGCAGGCTACAGAAAAGCTTACTAACAAAGGTTAGAGAGGGGCTTTCTCAGAGGGCTTTTTACAGTTTGTCTATTCCCAATTAGCCGGTTTAGTATACTTAATGAAAGTACTAATTCTTTCATAGGCCGCCCATTCTTAGTATTTGACGTTCAGGTAACAACAGGTAACTTTATTTGGAGTGGAAGCAGAGAGATAACACCAGATGCCAATTGTAGATCCTCTCACACCTGTGGTCACTGCAGCATCTGACTCCACTTTGTCCAAAAGGGATCTATTCCATTCAATTACACATGATCTAGATTAGACTGACAACAAGATACTGCACGGGACATAGCAGAGTTGGTGAAGTTGAGTGGTGATGAGTTTGCTATTTGGATGAATAAAGCAAGTAAAAAGTGTGTTAGATAAAAATTCATTTCAATTCGCTAATCGGGCTAATAGGAATCAGGTGAATCGAGTTCTGCTTTTGGAAACTGGGTTAAGAAGGGGTGCACCGTTCCTGGAGGTACTGCAATACCAGGTCAATGCGTGGAGTGGACAGAGCAAGCTCTTTTTCCATCTCCCTGTTCTAAAAATCCATTTAATATATGGTCCCCAGATAGGGGACGTATCAGATATTAAACTGATAAGAACAGATACTACACTTGATCTTAGCCAAAAGGCCGAGAAGCGATAACCAGAATTGGTTTGGGCCTCGAGTGGCACCCTGGCCTATGCCGGACACATCTTAGGGAGAGAGAGCGAGAGGGAGACAAACCCACGCCTACACAAGACATTTTGTCACCCAAGCCAACCCTTGAAAAGGCTGCTTTGCAGAGCAAAAACAAGAAGAATGGTGCGTTTTGCAGCCGCCGCCCACTGCAATGAATCTGAATAACTCCTCCTTTAGGGCGCAAGCAACTCCCCTCCCCCTTGCAGTCTTTCCAATTCACGATACAAAAAGACGGACAGGACAGGTTGCCTGACTTTCCGTCACTGCCACCCTTTGCCATCCTTACCCGTAGAAAGCCCTTTCATCATCCCCAAACCCTAATCTTTTCCCTTTCCTTCCCAGCCCCCAAACCCTGCCCTCTGTACCTTTCTCACCACCCGCTTCCCTTCTCCTGTCATCCCCCTACCACCCGGGAAAAAAAGAGATTGCCCCCTCCTTCCACTAGCCCACCCTCCCACCCAAAGAACAACTTCTTCTGCGCAGCTTGTTTTCTAGGCAGCAGCGCTATTGTGATGTCATCGGGGGGCATTGTGACAAGCCGCCAGTGTTCCGTCTCTTCATGTTGTGCACTGTTCAAACCGAAAATACATCAACAGGCAGGCTACAGAAAAGCTTACTAACAAAGGTTAGAGAGGGGCTTTCTCAGAGGGCTTTTTACAGTTTGTCTATTCCCAATTAGCCGGTTTAGTATACTTAATGAAAGTACTAATTCTTTCATAGGCCGCCCATTCTTAGTATTTGACGTTCAGGTAACAACAGGTAACTTTATTTGGAGTGGAAGCAGAGAGATAACACCAGATGCCAATTGTAGATCCTCTCACACCTGTGGTCACTGCAGCATCTGACTCCACTTTGTCCAAAAGGGATCTATTCCATTCAATTACACATGATCTAGATTAGACTGACAACAAGATACTGCACGGGACATAGCAGAGTTGGTGAAGTTGAGTGGTGATGAGTTTGCTATTTGGATGAATAAAGCAAGTAAAAAGTGTGTTAGATAAAAATTCATTTCAATTCGCTAATCGGGCTAATAGGAATCAGGTGAATCGAGTTCTGCTTTTGGAAACTGGGTTAAGAAGGGGTGCACCGTTCCTGGAGGTACTGCAATACCAGGTCAATGCGTGGAGTGGACAGAGCAAGCTCTTTTTCCATCTCCCTGTTCTAAAAATCCATTTAATATATGGTCCCCAGATAGGGGACGTATCAGATATTAAACTGATAAGAACAGATACTACACTTGATCTTAGCCAAAAGGCCGAGAAGCGATAACCAGAATTGGTTTGGGCCTCGAGTGGCACCCTGGCCTATGCCGGACACATCTTAGGGAGAGAGAGCGAGAGGGAGACAAACCCACGCCTACACAAGACATTTTGTCACCCAAGCCAACCCTTGAAAAGGCTGCTTTGCAGAGCAAAAACAAGAAGAATGGTGCGTTTTGCAGCCGCCGCCCACTGCAATGAATCTGAATAACTCCTCCTTTAGGGCGCAAGCAACTCCCCTCCCCCTTGCAGTCTTTCCAATTCACGATACAAAAAGACGGACAGGACAGGTTGCCTGACTTTCCGTCACTGCCACCCTTTGCCATCCTTACCCGTAGAAAGCCCTTTCATCATCCCCAAACCCTAATCTTTTCCCTTTCCTTCCCAGCCCCCAAACCCTGCCCTCTGTACCTTTCTCACCACCCGCTTCCCTTCTCCTGTCATCCCCCTACCACCCGGGAAAAAAAGAGATTGCCCCCTCCTTCCACTAGCCCACCCTCCCACCCAAAGAACAACTTCTTCTGCGCAGCTTGTTTTCTAGGCAGCAGCGCTATTGTGATGTCATCGGGGGGCATTGTGACAAGCCGCCAGTGTTCCGTCTCTTCATGTTGTGCACTGTTCAAACCGAAAATACATCAACAGGCAGGCTACAGAAAAGCTTACTAACAAAGGTTAGAGAGGGGCTTTCTCAGAGGGCTTTTTACAGTTTGTCTATTCCCAATTAGCCGGTTTAGTATACTTAATGAAAGTACTAATTCTTTCATAGGCCGCCCATTCTTAGTATTTGACGTTCAGGTAACAACAGGTAACTTTATTTGGAGTGGAAGCAGAGAGATAACACCAGATGCCAATTGTAGATCCTCTCACACCTGTGGTCACTGCAGCATCTGACTCCACTTTGTCCAAAAGGGATCTATTCCATTCAATTACACATGATCTAGATTAGACTGACAACAAGATACTGCACGGGACATAGCAGAGTTGGTGAAGTTGAGTGGTGATGAGTTTGCTATTTGGATGAATAAAGCAAGTAAAAAGTGTGTTAGATAAAAATTCATTTCAATTCGCTAATCGGGCTAATAGGAATCAGGTGAATCGAGTTCTGCTTTTGGAAACTGGGTTAAGAAGGGGTGCACCGTTCCTGGAGGTACTGCAATACCAGGTCAATGCGTGGAGTGGACAGAGCAAGCTCTTTTTCCATCTCCCTGTTCTAAAAATCCATTTAATATATGGTCCCCAGATAGGGGACGTATCAGATATTAAACTGATAAGAACAGATACTACACTTGATCTTAGCCAAAAGGCCGAGAAGCGATAACCAGAATTGGTTTGGGCCTCGAGTGGCACCCTGGCCTATGCCGGACACATCTTAGGGAGAGAGAGCGAGAGGGAGACAAACCCACGCCTACACAAGACATTTTGTCACCCAAGCCAACCCTTGAAAAGGCTGCTTTGCAGAGCAAAAACAAGAAGAATGGTGCGTTTTGCAGCCGCCGCCCACTGCAATGAATCTGAATAACTCCTCCTTTAGGGCGCAAGCAACTCCCCTCCCCCTTGCAGTCTTTCCAATTCACGATACAAAAAGACGGACAGGACAGGTTGCCTGACTTTCCGTCACTGCCACCCTTTGCCATCCTTACCCGTAGAAAGCCCTTTCATCATCCCCAAACCCTAATCTTTTCCCTTTCCTTCCCAGCCCCCAAACCCTGCCCTCTGTACCTTTCTCACCACCCGCTTCCCTTCTCCTGTCATCCCCCTACCACCCGGGAAAAAAAGAGATTGCCCCCTCCTTCCACTAGCCCACCCTCCCACCCAAAGAACAACTTCTTCTGCGCAGCTTGTTTTCTAGGCAGCAGCGCTATTGTGATGTCATCGGGGGGCATTGTGACAAGCCGCCAGTGTTCCGTCTCTTCATGTTGTGCACTGTTCAAACCGAAAATACATCAACAGGCAGGCTACAGAAAAGCTTACTAACAAAGGTTAGAGAGGGGCTTTCTCAGAGGGCTTTTTACAGTTTGTCTATTCCCAATTAGCCGGTTTAGTATACTTAATGAAAGTACTAATTCTTTCATAGGCCGCCCATTCTTAGTATTTGACGTTCAGGTAACAACAGGTAACTTTATTTGGAGTGGAAGCAGAGAGATAACACCAGATGCCAATTGTAGATCCTCTCACACCTGTGGTCACTGCAGCATCTGACTCCACTTTGTCCAAAAGGGATCTATTCCATTCAATTACACATGATCTAGATTAGACTGACAACAAGATACTGCACGGGACATAGCAGAGTTGGTGAAGTTGAGTGGTGATGAGTTTGCTATTTGGATGAATAAAGCAAGTAAAAAGTGTGTTAGATAAAAATTCATTTCAATTCGCTAATCGGGCTAATATGAATCAGGTGAATCGAGTTCTGCTTTTGGAAACTGGGTTAAGAAGGGGTGCACCGTTCCTGGAGGTACTGCAATACCAGGTCAATGCGTGGAGTGGACAGAGCAAGCTCTTTTTCCATCTCCCTGTTCTAAAAATCCATTTAATATATGGTCCCCAGATAGGGGACGTATCAGATATTAAACTGATAAGAACAGATACTACACTTGATCTTAGCCAAAAGGCCGAGAAGCGATAACCAGAATTGGTTTGGGCCTCGAGTGGCACCCTGGCCTATGCCGGACACATCTTAGGGAGAGAGAGCGAGAGGGAGACAAACCCACGCCTACACAAGACATTTTGTCACCCAAGCCAACCCTTGAAAAGGCTGCTTTGCAGAGCAAAAACAAGAAGAATGGTGCGTTTTGCAGCCGCCGCCCACTGCAATGAATCTGAATAACTCCTCCTTTAGGGCGCAAGCAACTCCCCTCCCCCTTGCAGTCTTTCCAATTCACGATACAAAAAGACGGACAGGACAGGTTGCCTGACTTTCCGTCACTGCCACCCTTTGCCATCCTTACCCGTAGAAAGCCCTTTCATCATCCCCAAACCCTAATCTTTTCCCTTTCCTTCCCAGCCCCCAAACCCTGCCCTCTGTACCTTTCTCACCACCCGCTTCCCTTCTCCTGTCATCCCCCTACCACCCGGGAAAAAAAGAGATTGCCCCCTCCTTCCACTAGCCCACCCTCCCACCCAAAGAACAACTTCTTCTGCGCAGCTTGTTTTCTAGGCAGCAGCGCTATTGTGATGTCATCGGGGGGCATTGTGACAAGCCGCCAGTGTTCCGTCTCTTCATGTTGTGCACTGTTCAAACCGAAAATACATCAACAGGCAGGCTACAGAAAAGCTTACTAACAAAGGTTAGAGAGGGGCTTTCTCAGAGGGCTTTTTACAGTTTGTCTATTCCCAATTAGCCGGTTTAGTATACTTAATGAAAGTACTAATTCTTTCATAGGCCGCCCATTCTTAGTATTTGACGTTCAGGTAACAACAGGTAACTTTATTTGGAGTGGAAGCAGAGAGATAACACCAGATGCCAATTGTAGATCCTCTCACACCTGTGGTCACTGCAGCATCTGACTCCACTTTGTCCAAAAGGGATCTATTCCATTCAATTACACATGATCTAGATTAGACTGACAACAAGATACTGCACGGGACATAGCAGAGTTGGTGAAGTTGAGTGGTGATGAGTTTGCTATTTGGATGAATAAAGCAAGTAAAAAGTGTGTTAGATAAAAATTCATTTCAATTCGCTAATCGGGCTAATATGAATCAGGTGAATCGAGTTCTGCTTTTGGAAACTGGGTTAAGAAGGGGTGCACCGTTCCTGGAGGTACTGCAATACCAGGTCAATGCGTGGAGTGGACAGAGCAAGCTCTTTTTCCATCTCCCTGTTCTAAAAATCCATTTAATATATGGTCCCCAGATAGGGGACGTATCAGATATTAAACTGATAAGAACAGATTTTTTTTTTTTTTTTTTTTTTTTTTTTTTTTGAAGGATGAGTTTGAAAATAATAAAGTGACCGCCTCTCGTTGCCCAGGTAACTGTCCGTCACAAGAGGGCTATGACATCCTACGATGCACACTCCCCCAAGGCCAGCAGTTGTGCAATACCCTGGCACCTTTCAGCACCAACCAAGGTAGTACCCTCCCAAACTACACTTGATCTTAGCCAAAAGGCCGAGAAGCGATAACCAGAATTGGTTTGGGCCTCGAGTGGCACCCTGGCCTATGCCGGACACATCTTAGGGAGAGAGAGCGAGAGGGAGACAAACCCACGCCTACACAAGACATTTTGTCACCCAAGCCAACCCTTGAAAAGGCTGCTTTGCAGAGCAAAAACAAGAAGAATGGTGCGTTTTGCAGCTGCCGCCCACTGCAATGAATCTGAATAACTCCTCCTTTAGGGCGCAAGCAACTCCCCTCCCCCTTGCAGTCTTTCCAATTCACGATACAAAAAGACGGACAGGACAGGTTGCCTGACTTTCCGTCACTGCCACCCTTTGCCATCCTTACCCGTAGAAAGCCCTTTCATCATCCCCAAACCCTAATCTTTTCCCTTTCCTTCCCAGCCCCCAAACCCTGCCCTCTGTACCTTTCTCACCACCCGCTTCCCTTCTCCTGTCATCCCCCTACCACCCGGGAAAAAAAGAGATTGCCCCCTCCTTCCACTAGCCCACCCTCCCACCCAAAGAACAACTTCTTCTGCGCAGCTTGTTTTCTAGGCAGCAGCGCTATTGTGATGTCATCGGGGGGCATTGTGACAAGCCGCCAGTGTTCCGTCTCTTCATGTTGTGCACTGTTCAAACCGAAAATACATCAACAGGCAGGCTACAGAAAAGCTTACTAACAAAGGTTAGAGAGGGGCTTTCTCAGAGGGCTTTTTACAGTTTGTCTATTCCCAATTAGCCGGTTTAGTATACTTAATGAAAGTACTAATTCTTTCATAGGCCGCCCATTCTTAGTATTTGACGTTCAGGTAACAACAGGTAACTTTATTTGGAGTGGAAGCAGAGAGATAACACCAGATGCCAATTGTAGATCCTCTCACACCTGTGGTCACTGCAGCATCTGACTCCACTTTGTCCAAAAGGGATCTATTCCATTCAATTACACATGATCTAGATTAGACTGACAACAAGATACTGCACGGGACATAGCAGAGTTGGTGAAGTTGAGTGGTGATGAGTTTGCTATTTGGATGAATAAAGCAAGTAAAAAGTGTGTTAGATAAAAATTCATTTCAATTCGCTAATCGGGCTAATATGAATCAGGTGAATCGAGTTCTGCTTTTGGAAACTGGGTTAAGAAGGGGTGCACCGTTCCTGGAGGTACTGCAATACCAGGTCAATGCGTGGAGTGGACAGAGCAAGCTCTTTTTCCATCTCCCTGTTCTAAAAATCCATTTAATATATGGTCCCCAGATAGGGGACGTATCAGATATTAAACTGATAAGAACAGATTTTTTTTTTTTTTTTTTTTTTGAAGGATGAGTTTGAAAATAATAAAGTGACCGCCTCTCGTTGCCCAGGTAACCGTCCGTCACAAGAGGGCTATGACATCCTACGATGCACACTCCCCCAAGGCCAGCAGTTGTGCAATACCCTGGCACCTTTCAGCACCAACCAAGGTAGTACCCTCCCAAACTACACTCGATCTTAGCCAAAAGGCCGAGAAGCGATAACCAGAATTGGTTTGGGCCTCGAGTGGCACCCTGGCCTATGCCGGACACATCTTAGGGAGAGAGAGCGAGAGGGAGACAAACCCACGCCTACACAAGACATTTTGTCACCCAAGCCAACCCTTGAAAAGGCTGCTTTGCAGAGCAAAAACAAGAAGAATGGTGCGTTTTGCAGCCGCCGCCCACTGCAATGAATCTGAATAACTCCTCCTTTAGGGCGCAAGCAACTCCCCTCCCCCTTGCAGTCTTTCCAATTCACGATACAAAAAGACGGACAGGACAGGTTGCCTGACTTTCCGTCACTGCCACCCTTTGCCATCCTTACCCGTAGAAAGCCCTTTCATCATCCCCAAACCCTAATCTTTTCCCTTTCCTTCCCAGCCCCCAAACCCTGCCCTCTGTACCTTTCTCACCACCCGCTTCCCTTCTCCTGTCATCCCCCTACCACCCGGGAAAAAAAGAGATTGCCCCCTCCTTCCACTAGCCCACCCTCCCACCCAAAGAACAACTTCTTCTGCGCAGCTTGTTTTCTAGGCAGCAGCGCTATTGTGATGTCATCGGGGGGCATTGTGACAAGCCGCCAGTGTTCCGTCTCTTCATGTTGTGCACTGTTCAAACCGAAAATACATCAACAGGCAGGCTACAGAAAAGCTTACTAACAAAGGTTAGAGAGGGGCTTTCTCAGAGGGCTTTTTACAGTTTGTCTATTCCCAATTAGCCGGTTTAGTATACTTAATGAAAGTACTAATTCTTTCATAGGCCGCCCATTCTTAGTATTTGACGTTCAGGTAACAACAGGTAACTTTATTTGGAGTGGAAGCAGAGAGATAACACCAGATGCCAATTGTAGATCCTCTCACACCTGTGGTCACTGCAGCATCTGACTCCACTTTGTCCAAAAGGGATCTATTCCATTCAATTACACATGATCTAGATTAGACTGACAACAAGATACTGCACGGGACATAGCAGAGTTGGTGAAGTTGAGTGGTGATGAGTTTGCTATTTGGATGAATAAAGCAAGTAAAAAGTGTGTTAGATAAAAATTCATTTCAATTCGCTAATCGGGCTAATATGAATCAGGTGAATCGAGTTCTGCTTTTGGAAACTGGGTTAAGAAGGGGTGCACCGTTCCTGGAGGTACTGCAATACCAGGTCAATGCGTGGAGTGGACAGAGCAAGCTCTTTTTCCATCTCCCTGTTCTAAAAATCCATTTAATATATGGTCCCCAGATAGGGGACGTATCAGATATTAAACTGATAAGAACAGATACTACACTTTATCTTAGCCAAAAGGCCGAGAAGCGATAACCAGAATTGGTTTGGGCCTCGAGTGGCACCCTGGCCTATGCCGGACACATCTTAGGGAGAGAGAGCGAGAGGGAGACAAACCCACGCCTACACAAGACATTTTGTCACCCAAGCCAACCCTTGAAAAGGCTGCTTTGCAGAGCAAAAACAAGAAGAATGGTGCGTTTTGCAGCCGCCGCCCACTGCAATGAATCTGAATAACTCCTCCTTTAGGGCGCAAGCAACTCCCCTCCCCCTTGCAGTCTTTCCAATTCACGATACAAAAAGACGGACAGGACAGGTTGCCTGACTTTCCGTCACTGCCACCCTTTGCCATCCTTACCCGTAGAAAGCCCTTTCATCATCCCCAAACCCTAATCTTTTCCCTTTCCTTCCCAGCCCCCAAACCCTGCCCTCTGTACCTTTCTCACCACCCGCTTCCCTTCTCCTGTCATCCCCCTACCACCCGGGAAAAAAAGAGATTGCCCCCTCCTTCCACTAGCCCACCCTCCCACCCAAAGAACAACTTCTTCTGCGCAGCTTGTTTTCTAGGCAGCAGCGCTATTGTGATGTCATCGGGGGGCATTGTGACAAGCCGCCAGTGTTCCGTCTCTTCATGTTGTGCACTGTTCAAACCGAAAATACATCAACAGGCAGGCTACAGAAAAGCTTACTAACAAAGGTTAGAGAGGGGCTTTCTCAGAGGGCTTTTTACAGTTTGTCTATTCCCAATTAGCCGGTTTAGTATACTTAATGAAAGTACTAATTCTTTCATAGGCCGCCCATTCTTAGTATTTGACGTTCAGGTAACAACAGGTAACTTTATTTGGAGTGGAAGCAGAGAGATAACACCAGATGCCAATTGTAGATCCTCTCACACCTGTGGTCACTGCAGCATCTGACTCCACTTTGTCCAAAAGGGATCTATTCCATTCAATTACACATGATCTAGATTAGACTGACAACAAGATACTGCACGGGACATAGCAGAGTTGGTGAAGTTGAGTGGTGATGAGTTTGCTATTTGGATGAATAAAGCAAGTAAAAAGTGTGTTAGATAAAAATTCATTTCAATTCGCTAATCGGGCTAATATGAATCAGGTGAATCGAGTTCTGCTTTTGGAAACTGGGTTAAGAAGGGGTGCACCGTTCCTGGAGGTACTGCAATACCAGGTCAATGCGTGGAGTGGACAGAGCAAGCTCTTTTTCCATCTCCCTGTTCTAAAAATCCATTTAATATATGGTCCCCAGATAGGGGACGTATCAGATATTAAACTGATAAGAACAGATACTACACTTGATCTTAGCCAAAAGGCCGAGAAGCGATAACCAGAATTGGTTTGGGCCTCGAGTGGCACCCTGGCCTATGCCGGACACATCTTAGGGAGAGAGAGCGAGAGGGAGACAAACCCACGCCTACACAAGACATTTTGTCACCCAAGCCAACCCTTGAAAAGGCTGCTTTGCAGAGCAAAAACAAGAAGAATGGTGCGTTTTGCAGCCGCCGCCCACTGCAATGAATCTGAATAACTCCTCCTTTAGGGCGCAAGCAACTCCCCTCCCCCTTGCAGTCTTTCCAATTCACGATACAAAAAGACGGACAGGACAGGTTGCCTGACTTTCCGTCACTGCCACCCTTTGCCATCCTTACCCGTAGAAAGCCCTTTCATCATCCCCAAACCCTAATCTTTTCCCTTTCCTTCCCAGCCCCCAAACCCTGCCCTCTGTACCTTTCTCACCACCCGCTTCCCTTCTCCTGTCATCCCCCTACCACCCGGGAAAAAAAGAGATTGCCCCCTCCTTCCACTAGCCCACCCTCCCACCCAAAGAACAACTTCTTCTGCGCAGCTTGTTTTCTAGGCAGCAGCGCTATTGTGATGTCATCGGGGGGCATTGTGACAAGCCGCCAGTGTTCCGTCTCTTCATGTTGTGCACTGTTCAAACCGAAAATACATCAACAGGCAGGCTACAGAAAAGCTTACTAACAAAGGTTAGAGAGGGGCTTTCTCAGAGGGCTTTTTACAGTTTGTCTATTCCCAATTAGCCGGTTTAGTATACTTAATGAAAGTACTAATTCTTTCATAGGCCGCCCATTCTTAGTATTTGACGTTCAGGTAACAACAGGTAACTTTATTTGGAGTGGAAGCAGAGAGATAACACCAGATGCCAATTGTAGATCCTCTCACACCTGTGGTCACTGCAGCATCTGACTCCACTTTGTCCAAAAGGGATCTATTCCATTCAATTACACATGATCTAGATTAGACTGACAACAAGATACTGCACGGGACATAGCAGAGTTGGTGAAGTTGAGTGGTGATGAGTTTGCTATTTGGATGAATAAAGCAAGTAAAAAGTGTGTTAGATAAAAATTCATTTCAATTCGCTAATCGGGCTAATATGAATCAGGTGAATCGAGTTCTGCTTTTGGAAACTGGGTTAAGAAGGGGTGCACCGTTCCTGGAGGTACTGCAATACCAGGTCAATGCGTGGAGTGGACAGAGCAAGCTCTTTTTCCATCTCCCTGTTCTAAAAATCCATTTAATATATGGTCCCCAGATAGGGGACGTATCAGATATTAAACTGATAAGAACAGATACTACACTTGATCTTAGCCAAAAGGCCGAGAAGCGATAACCAGAATTGGTTTGGGCCTCGAGTGGCACCCTGGCCTATGCCGGACACATCTTAGGGAGAGAGAGCGAGAGGGAGACAAACCCACGCCTACACAAGACATTTTGTCACCCAAGCCAACCCTTGAAAAGGCTGCTTTGCAGAGCAAAAACAAGAAGAATGGTGCGTTTTGCAGCCGCCGCCCACTGCAATGAATCTGAATAACTCCTCCTTTAGGGCGCAAGCAACTCCCCTCCCCCTTGCAGTCTTTCCAATTCACGATACAAAAAGACGGACAGGACAGGTTGCCTGACTTTCCGTCACTGCCACCCTTTGCCATCCTTACCCGTAGAAAGCCCTTTCATCATCCCCAAACCCTAATCTTTTCCCTTTCCTTCCCAGCCCCCAAACCCTGCCCTCTGTACCTTTCTCACCACCCGCTTCCCTTCTCCTGTCATCCCCCTACCACCCGGGAAAAAAAGAGATTGCCCCCTCCTTCCACTAGCCCACCCTCCCACCCAAAGAACAACTTCTTCTGCGCAGCTTGTTTTCTAGGCAGCAGCGCTATTGTGATGTCATCGGGGGGCATTGTGACAAGCCGCCAGTGTTCCGTCTCTTCATGTTGTGCACTGTTCAAACCGAAAATACATCAACAGGCAGGCTACAGAAAAGCTTACTAACAAAGGTTAGAGAGGGGCTTTCTCAGAGGGCTTTTTACAGTTTGTCTATTCCCAATTAGCCGGTTTAGTATACTTAATGAAAGTACTAATTCTTTCATAGGCCGCCCATTCTTAGTATTTGACGTTCAGGTAACAACAGGTAACTTTATTTGGAGTGGAAGCAGAGAGATAACACCAGATGCCAATTGTAGATCCTCTCACACCTGTGGTCACTGCAGCATCTGACTCCACTTTGTCCAAAAGGGATCTATTCCATTCAATTACACATGATCTAGATTAGACTGACAACAAGATACTGCACGGGACATAGCAGAGTTGGTGAAGTTGAGTGGTGATGAGTTTGCTATTTGGATGAATAAAGCAAGTAAAAAGTGTGTTAGATAAAAATTCATTTCAATTCGCTAATCGGGCTAATATGAATCAGGTGAATCGAGTTCTGCTTTTGGAAACTGGGTTAAGAAGGGGTGCACCGTTCCTGGAGGTACTGCAATACCAGGTCAATGCGTGGAGTGGACAGAGCAAGCTCTTTTTCCATCTCCCTGTTCTAAAAATCCATTTAATATATGGTCCCCAGATAGGGGACGTATCAGATATTAAACTGATAAGAACAGATACTACACTTGATCTTAGCCAAAAGGCCGAGAAGCGATAACCAGAATTGGTTTGGGCCTCGAGTGGCACCCTGGCCTATGCCGGACACATCTTAGGGAGAGAGAGCGAGAGGGAGACAAACCCACGCCTACACAAGACATTTTGTCACCCAAGCCAACCCTTGAAAAGGCTGCTTTGCAGAGCAAAAACAAGAAGAATGGTGCGTTTTGCAGCCGCCGCCCACTGCAATGAATCTGAATAACTCCTCCTTTAGGGCGCAAGCAACTCCCCTCCCCCTTGCAGTCTTTCCAATTCACGATACAAAAAGACGGACAGGACAGGTTGCCTGACTTTCCGTCACTGCCACCCTTTGCCATCCTTACCCGTAGAAAGCCCTTTCATCATCCCCAAACCCTAATCTTTTCCCTTTCCTTCCCAGCCCCCAAACCCTGCCCTCTGTACCTTTCTCACCACCCGCTTCCCTTCTCCTGTCATCCCCCTACCACCCGGGAAAAAAAGAGATTGCCCCCTCCTTCCACTAGCCCACCCTCCCACCCAAAGAACAACTTCTTCTGCGCAGCTTGTTTTCTAGGCAGCAGCGCTATTGTGATGTCATCGGGGGGCATTGTGACAAGCCGCCAGTGTTCCGTCTCTTCATGTTGTGCACTGTTCAAACCGAAAATACATCAACAGGCAGGCTACAGAAAAGCTTACTAACAAAGGTTAGAGAGGGGCTTTCTCAGAGGGCTTTTTACAGTTTGTCTATTCCCAATTAGCCGGTTTAGTATACTTAATGAAAGTACTAATTCTTTCATAGGCCGCCCATTCTTAGTATTTGACGTTCAGGTAACAACAGGTAACTTTATTTGGAGTGGAAGCAGAGAGATAACACCAGATGCCAATTGTAGATCCTCTCACACCTGTGGTCACTGCAGCATCTGACTCCACTTTGTCCAAAAGGGATCTATTCCATTCAATTACACATGATCTAGATTAGACTGACAACAAGATACTGCACGGGACATAGCAGAGTTGGTGAAGTTGAGTGGTGATGAGTTTGCTATTTGGATGAATAAAGCAAGTAAAAAGTGTGTTAGATAAAAATTCATTTCAATTCGCTAATCGGGCTAATATGAATCAGGTGAATCGAGTTCTGCTTTTGGAAACTGGGTTAAGAAGGGGTGCACCGTTCCTGGAGGTACTGCAATACCAGGTCAATGCGTGGAGTGGACAGAGCAAGCTCTTTTTCCATCTCCCTGTTCTAAAAATCCATTTAATATATGGTCCCCAGATAGGGGACGTATCAGATATTAAACTGATAAGAACAGATACTACACTTGATCTTAGCCAAAAGGCCGAGAAGCGATAACCAGAATTGGTTTGGGCCTCGAGTGGCACCCTGGCCTATGTCGGACACATCTTAGGGAGAGAGAGCGAGAGGGAGACAAACCCACGCCTACACAAGACATTTTGTCACCCAAGCCAACCCTTGAAAAGGCTGCTTTGCAGAGCAAAAACAAGAAGAATGGTGCGTTTTGCAGCCGCCGCCCACTGCAATGAATCTGAATAACTCCTCCTTTAGGGCGCAAGCAACTCCCCTCCCCCTTGCAGTCTTTCCAATTCACGATACAAAAAGACGGACAGGACAGGTTGCCTGACTTTCCGTTACTGCCACCCTTTGCCATCCTTACCCGTAGAAAGCCCTTTCATCATCCCCAAACCCTAATCTTTTCCCTTTCCTTCCCAGCCCCCAAACCCTGCCCTCTGTACCTTTCTCACCACCCGCTTCCCTTCTCCTGTCATCCCCCTACCACCCGGGAAAAAAAGAGATTGCCCCCTCCTTCCACTAGCCCACCCTCCCACCCAAAGAACAACTTCTTCTGCGCAGCTTGTTTTCTAGGCAGCAGCGCTATTGTGATGTCATCGGGGGGCATTGTGACAAGCCGCCAGTGTTCCGTCTCTTCATGTTGTGCACTGTTCAAACCGAAAATACATCAACAGGCAGGCTACAGAAAAGCTTACTAACAAAGGTTAGAGAGGGGCTTTCTCAGAGGGCTTTTTACAGTTTGTCTATTCCCAATTAGCCGGTTTAGTATACTTAATGAAAGTACTAATTCTTTCATAGGCCGCCCATTCTTAGTATTTGACGTTCAGGTAACAACAGGTAACTTTATTTGGAGTGGAAGCAGAGAGATAACACCAGATGCCAATTGTAGATCCTCTCACACCTGTGGTCACTGCAGCATCTGACTCCACTTTGTCCAAAAGGGATCTATTCCATTCAATTACACATGATCTAGATTAGACTGACAACAAGATACTGCACGGGACATAGCAGAGTTGGTGAAGTTGAGTGGTGATGAGTTTGCTATTTGGATGAATAAAGCAAGTAAAAAGTGTGTTAGATAAAAATTCATTTCAATTCGCTAATCGGGCTAATAGGAATCAGGTGAATCGAGTTCTGCTTTTGGAAACTGGGTTAAGAAGGGGTGCACCGTTCCTGGAGGTACTGCAATACCAGGTCAATGCGTGGAGTGGACAGAGCAAGCTCTTTTTCCATCTCCCTGTTCTAAAAATCCATTTAATATATGGTCCCCAGATAGGGGACGTATCAGATATTAAACTGATAAGAACAGATACTACACTTGATCTTAGCCAAAAGGCCGAGAAGCGATAACCAGAATTGGTTTGGGCCTCGAGTGGCACCCTGGCCTATGCCGGACACATCTTAGGGAGAGAGAGCGAGAGGGAGACAAACCCACGCCTACACAAGACATTTTGTCACCCAAGCCAACCCTTGAAAAGGCTGCTTTGCAGAGCAAAAACAAGAAGAATGGTGCGTTTTGCAGCCGCCGCCCACTGCAATGAATCTGAATAACTCCTCCTTTAGGGCGCAAGCAACTCCCCTCCCCCTTGCAGTCTTTCCAATTCACGATACAAAAAGACGGACAGGACAGGTTGCCTGACTTTCCGTCACTGCCACCCTTTGCCATCCTTACCCGTAGAAAGCCCTTTCATCATCCCCAAACCCTAATCTTTTCCCTTTCCTTCCCAGCCCCCAAACCCTGCCCTCTGTACCTTTCTCACCACCCGCTTCCCTTCTCCTGTCATCCCCCTACCACCCGGGAAAAAAAGAGATTGCCCCCTCCTTCCACTAGCCCACCCTCCCACCCAAAGAACAACTTCTTCTGCGCAGCTTGTTTTCTAGGCAGCAGCGCTATTGTGATGTCATCGGGGGGCATTGTGACAAGCCGCCAGTGTTCCGTCTCTTCATGTTGTGCACTGTTCAAACCGAAAATACATCAACAGGCAGGCTACAGAAAAGCTTACTAACAAAGGTTAGAGAGGGGCTTTCTCAGAGGGCTTTTTACAGTTTGTCTATTCCCAATTAGCCGGTTTAGTATACTTAATGAAAGTACTAATTCTTTCATAGGCCGCCCATTCTTAGTATTTGACGTTCAGGTAACAACAGGTAACTTTATTTGGAGTGGAAGCAGAGAGATAACACCAGATGCCAATTGTAGATCCTCTCACACCTGTGGTCACTGCAGCATCTGACTCCACTTTGTCCAAAAGGGATCTATTCCATTCAATTACACATGATCTAGATTAGACTGACAACAAGATACTGCACGGGACATAGCAGAGTTGGTGAAGTTGAGTGGTGATGAGTTTGCTATTTGGATGAATAAAGCAAGTAAAAAGTGTGTTAGATAAAAATTCATTTCAATTCGCTAATCGGGCTAATATGAATCAGGTGAATCGAGTTCTGCTTTTGGAAACTGGGTTAAGAAGGGGTGCACCGTTCCTGGAGGTACTGCAATACCAGGTCAATGCGTGGAGTGGACAGAGCAAGCTCTTTTTCCATCTCCCTGTTCTAAAAATCCATTTAATATATGGTCCCCAGATAGGGGACGTATCAGATATTAAACTGATAAGAACAGATACTACACTTGATCTTAGCCAAAAGGCCGAGAAGCGATAACCAGAATTGGTTTGGGCCTCGAGTGGCACCCTGGCCTATGCCGGACACATCTTAGGGAGAGAGAGCGAGAGGGAGACAAACCCACGCCTACACAAGACATTTTGTCACCCAAGCCAACCCTTGAAAAGGCTGCTTTGCAGAGCAAAAACAAGAAGAATGGTGCGTTTTGCAGCCGCCGCCCACTGCAATGAATCTGAATAACTCCTCCTTTAGGGCGCAAGCAACTCCCCTCCCCCTTGCAGTCTTTCCAATTCACGATACAAAAAGACGGACAGGACAGGTTGCCTGACTTTCCGTCACTGCCACCCTTTGCCATCCTTACCCGTAGAAAGCCCTTTCATCATCCCCAAACCCTAATCTTTTCCCTTTCCTTCCCAGCCCCCAAACCCTGCCCTCTGTACCTTTCTCACCACCCGCTTCCCTTCTCCTGTCATCCCCCTACCACCCGGGAAAAAAAGAGATTGCCCCCTCCTTCCACTAGCCCACCCTCCCACCCAAAGAACAACTTCTTCTGCGCAGCTTGTTTTCTAGGCAGCAGCGCTATTGTGATGTCATCGGGGGGCATTGTGACAAGCCGCCAGTGTTCCGTCTCTTCATGTTGTGCACTGTTCAAACCGAAAATACATCAACAGGCAGGCTACAGAAAAGCTTACTAACAAAGGTTAGAGAGGGGCTTTCTCAGAGGGCTTTTTACAGTTTGTCTATTCCCAATTAGCCGGTTTAGTATACTTAATGAAAGTACTAATTCTTTCATAGGCCGCCCATTCTTAGTATTTGACGTTCAGGTAACAACAGGTAACTTTATTTGGAGTGGAAGCAGAGAGATAACACCAGATGCCAATTGTAGATCCTCTCACACCTGTGGTCACTGCAGCATCTGACTCCACTTTGTCCAAAAGGGATCTATTCCATTCAATTACACATGATCTAGATTAGACTGACAACAAGATACTGCACGGGACATAGCAGAGTTGGTGAAGTTGAGTGGTGATGAGTTTGCTATTTGGATGAATAAAGCAAGTAAAAAGTGTGTTAGATAAAAATTCATTTCAATTCGCTAATCGGGCTAATATGAATCAGGTGAATCGAGTTCTGCTTTTGGAAACTGGGTTAAGAAGGGGTGCACCGTTCCTGGAGGTACTGCAATACCAGGTCAATGCGTGGAGTGGACAGAGCAAGCTCTTTTTCCATCTCCCTGTTCTAAAAATCCATTTAATATATGGTCCCCAGATAGGGGACGTATCAGATATTAAACTGATAAGAACAGATACTACACTTGATCTTAGCCAAAAGGCCGAGAAGCGATAACCAGAATTGGTTTGGGCCTCGAGTGGCACCCTGGCCTATGCCGGACACATCTTAGGGAGAGAGAGCGAGAGGGAGACAAACCCACGCCTACACAAGACATTTTGTCACCCAAGCCAACCCTTGAAAAGGCTGCTTTGCAGAGCAAAAACAAGAAGAATGGTGCGTTTTGCAGCCGCCGCCCACTGCAATGAATCTGAATAACTCCTCCTTTAGGGCGCAAGCAACTCCCCTCCCCCTTGCAGTCTTTCCAATTCACGATACAAAAAGACGGACAGGACAGGTTGCCTGACTTTCCGTCACTGCCACCCTTTGCCATCCTTACCCGTAGAAAGCCCTTTCATCATCCCCAAACCCTAATCTTTTCCCTTTCCTTCCCAGCCCCCAAACCCTGCCCTCTGTACCTTTCTCACCACCCGCTTCCCTTCTCCTGTCATCCCCCTACCACCCGGGAAAAAAAGAGATTGCCCCCTCCTTCCACTAGCCCACCCTCCCACCCAAAGAACAACTTCTTCTGCGCAGCTTGTTTTCTAGGCAGCAGCGCTATTGTGATGTCATCGGGGGGCATTGTGACAAGCCGCCAGTGTTCCGTCTCTTCATGTTGTGCACTGTTCAAACCGAAAATACATCAACAGGCAGGCTACAGAAAAGCTTACTAACAAAGGTTAGAGAGGGGCTTTCTCAGAGGGCTTTTTACAGTTTGTCTATTCCCAATTAGCCGGTTTAGTATACTTAATGAAAGTACTAATTCTTTCATAGGCCGCCCATTCTTAGTATTTGACGTTCAGGTAACAACAGGTAACTTTATTTGGAGTGGAAGCAGAGAGATAACACCAGATGCCAATTGTAGATCCTCTCACACCTGTGGTCACTGCAGCATCTGACTCCACTTTGTCCAAAAGGGATCTATTCCATTCAATTACACATGATCTAGATTAGACTGACAACAAGATACTGCACGGGACATAGCAGAGTTGGTGAAGTTGAGTGGTGATGAGTTTGCTATTTGGATGAATAAAGCAAGTAAAAAGTGTGTTAGATAAAAATTCATTTCAATTCGCTAATCGGGCTAATATGAATCAGGTGAATCGAGTTCTGCTTTTGGAAACTGGGTTAAGAAGGGGTGCACCGTTCCTGGAGGTACTGCAATACCAGGTCAATGCGTGGAGTGGACAGAGCAAGCTCTTTTTCCATCTCCCTGTTCTAAAAATCCATTTAATATATGGTCCCCAGATAGGGGACGTATCAGATATTAAACTGATAAGAACAGATACTACACTTGATCTTAGCCAAAAGGCCGAGAAGCGATAACCAGAATTGGTTTGGGCCTCGAGTGGCACCCTGGCCTATGCCGGACACATCTTAGGGAGAGAGAGCGAGAGGGAGACAAACCCACGCCTACACAAGACATTTTGTCACCCAAGCCAACCCTTGAAAAGGCTGCTTTGCAGAGCAAAAACAAGAAGAATGGTGCGTTTTGCAGCCGCCGCCCACTGCAATGAATCTGAATAACTCCTCCTTTAGGGCGCAAGCAACTCCCCTCCCCCTTGCAGTCTTTCCAATTCACGATACAAAAAGACGGACAGGACAGGTTGCCTGACTTTCCGTCACTGCCACCCTTTGCCATCCTTACCCGTAGAAAGCCCTTTCATCATCCCCAAACCCTAATCTTTTCCCTTTCCTTCCCAGCCCCCAAACCCTGCCCTCTGTACCTTTCTCACCACCCGCTTCCCTTCTCCTGTCATCCCCCTACCACCCGGGAAAAAAAGAGATTGCCCCCTCCTTCCACTAGCCCACCCTCCCACCCAAAGAACAACTTCTTCTGCGCAGCTTGTTTTCTAGGCAGCAGCGCTATTGTGATGTCATCGGGGGGCATTGTGACAAGCCGCCAGTGTTCCGTCTCTTCATGTTGTGCACTGTTCAAACCGAAAATACATCAACAGGCAGGCTACAGAAAAGCTTACTAACAAAGGTTAGAGAGGGGCTTTCTCAGAGGGCTTTTTACAGTTTGTCTATTCCCAATTAGCCGGTTTAGTATACTTAATGAAAGTACTAATTCTTTCATAGGCCGCCCATTCTTAGTATTTGACGTTCAGGTAACAACAGGTAACTTTATTTGGAGTGGAAGCAGAGAGATAACACCAGATGCCAATTGTAGATCCTCTCACACCTGTGGTCACTGCAGCATCTGACTCCACTTTGTCCAAAAGGGATCTATTCCATTCAATTACACATGATCTAGATTAGACTGACAACAAGATACTGCACGGGACATAGCAGAGTTGGTGAAGTTGAGTGGTGATGAGTTTGCTATTTGGATGAATAAAGCAAGTAAAAAGTGTGTTAGATAAAAATTCATTTCAATTCGCTAATCGGGCTAATATGAATCAGGTGAATCGAGTTCTGCTTTTGGAAACTGGGTTAAGAAGGGGTGCACCGTTCCTGGAGGTACTGCAATACCAGGTCAATGCGTGGAGTGGACAGAGCAAGCTCTTTTTCCATCTCCCTGTTCTAAAAATCCATTTAATATATGGTCCCCAGATAGGGGACGTATCAGATATTAAACTGATAAGAACAGATACTACACTTGATCTTAGCCAAAAGGCCGAGAAGCGATAACCAGAATTGGTTTGGGCCTCGAGTGGCACCCTGGCCTATGCCGGACACATCTTAGGGAGAGAGAGCGAGAGGGAGACAAACCCACGCCTACACAAGACATTTTGTCACCCAAGCCAACCCTTGAAAAGGCTGCTTTGCAGAGCAAAAACAAGAAGAATGGTGCGTTTTGCAGCCGCCGCCCACTGCAATGAATCTGAATAACTCCTCCTTTAGGGCGCAAGCAACTCCCCTCCCCCTTGCAGTCTTTCCAATTCACGATACAAAAAGACGGACAGGACAGGTTGTCTGACTTTCCGTCACTGCCACCCTTTGCCATCCTTACCCGTAGAAAGCCCTTTCATCATCCCCAAACCCTAATCTTTTCCCTTTCCTTCCCAGCCCCCAAACCCTGCCCTCTGTACCTTTCTCACCACCCGCTTCCCTTCTCCTGTCATCCCCCTACCACCCGGGAAAAAAAGAGATTGCCCCCTCCTTCCACTAGCCCACCCTCCCACCCAAAGAACAACTTCTTCTGCGCAGCTTGTTTTCTAGGCAGCAGCGCTATTGTGATGTCATCGGGGGGCATTGTGACAAGCCGCCAGTGTTCCGTCTCTTCATGTTGTGCACTGTTCAAACCGAAAATACATCAACAGGCAGGCTACAGAAAAGCTTACTAACAAAGGTTAGAGAGGGGCTTTCTCAGAGGGCTTTTTACAGTTTGTCTATTCCCAATTAGCCGGTTTAGTATACTTAATGAAAGTACTAATTCTTTCATAGGCCGCCCATTCTTAGTATTTGACGTTCAGGTAACAACAGGTAACTTTATTTGGAGTGGAAGCAGAGAGATAACACCAGATGCCAATTGTAGATCCTCTCACACCTGTGGTCACTGCAGCATCTGACTCCACTTTGTCCAAAAGGGATCTATTCCATTCAATTACACATGATCTAGATTAGACTGACAACAAGAGACTGCACGGGACATAGCAGAGTTGGTGAAGTTGAGTGGTGATGAGTTTGCTATTTGGATGAATAAAGCAAGTAAAAAGTGTGTTAGATAAAAATTCATTTCAATTCGCTAATCGGGCTAATATGAATCAGGTGAATCGAGTTCTGCTTTTGGAAACTGGGTTAAGAAGGGGTGCACCGTTCCTGGAGGTACTGCAATACCAGGTCAATGCGTGGAGTGGACAGAGCAAGCTCTTTTTCCATCTCCCTGTTCTAAAAATCCATTTAATATATGGTCCCCAGATAGGGGACGTATCAGATATTAAACTGATAAGAACAGATACTACACTTGATCTTAGCCAAAAGGCCGAGAAGCGATAACCAGAATTGGTTTGGGCCTCGAGTGGCACCCTGGCCTATGCCGGACACATCTTAGGGAGAGAGAGCGAGAGGGAGACAAACCCACGCCTACACAAGACATTTTGTCACCCAAGCCAACCCTTGAAAAGGCTGCTTTGCAGAGCAAAAACAAGAAGAATGGTGCGTTTTGCAGCCGCCGCCCACTGCAATGAATCTGAATAACTCCTCCTTTAGGGCGCAAGCAACTCCCCTCCCCCTTGCAGTCTTTCCAATTCACGATACAAAAAGACGGACAGGACAGGTTGCCTGACTTTCCGTCACTGCCACCCTTTGCCATCCTTACCCGTAGAAAGCCCTTTCATCATCCCCAAACCCTAATCTTTTCCCTTTCCTTCCCAGCCCCCAAACCCTGCCCTCTGTACCTTTCTCACCACCCGCTTCCCTTCTCCTGTCATCCCCCTACCACCCGGGAAAAAAAGAGATTGCCCCCTCCTTCCACTAGCCCACCCTCCCACCCAAAGAACAACTTCTTCTGCGCAGCTTGTTTTCTAGGCAGCAGCGCTATTGTGATGTCATCGGGGGGCATTGTGACAAGCCGCCAGTGTTCCGTCTCTTCATGTTGTGCACTGTTCAAACCGAAAATACATCAACAGGCAGGCTACAGAAAAGCTTACTAACAAAGGTTAGAGAGGGGCTTTCTCAGAGGGCTTTTTACAGTTTGTCTATTCCCAATTAGCCGGTTTAGTATACTTAATGAAAGTACTAATTCTTTCATAGGCCGCCCATTCTTAGTATTTGACGTTCAGGTAACAACAGGTAACTTTATTTGGAGTGGAAGCAGAGAGATAACACCAGATGCCAATAGTAGATCCTCTCACACCTGTGGTCACTGCAGCATCTGACTCCACTTTGTCCAAAAGGGATCTATTCCATTCAATTACACATGATCTAGATTAGACTGACAACAAGATACTGCACGGGACATAGCAGAGTTGGTGAAGTTGAGTGGTGATGAGTTTGCTATTTGGATGAATAAAGCAAGTAAAAAGTGTGTTAGATAAAAATTCATTTCAATTCGCTAATCGGGCTAATATGAATCAGGTGAATCGAGTTCTGCTTTTGGAAACTGGGTTAAGAAGGGGTGCACCGTTCCTGGAGGTACTGCAATACCAGGTCAATGCGTGGAGTGGACAGAGCAAGCTCTTTTTCCATCTCCCTGTTCTAAAAATCCATTTAATATATGGTCCCCAGATAGGGGACGTATCAGATATTAAACTGATAAGAACAGATGAGATTTCATCCGCAAATTTCAGAAAACGGTCACCGGCCACCACACAAAAGCGCAGTGCCGCAGGTGATCGCCTCCCGAGCCCAGGAACCACCAGCCATAAGGGGACGTAAGCACCAAAAGGCGCAACAATCCCCGAGGCCGGCGGTTGTGCAAGCCCGGGCCCCTCCCAGCCAAGACCAAGGAAAACCCAATGAAAGGACTACACTTGATCTTAGCCAAAAGGCCGAGAAGCGATAACCAGAATTGGTTTGGGCCTCGAGTGGCACCCTGGCCTATGCCGGACACATCTTAGGGAGAGAGAGCGAGAGGGAGACAAACCCACGCCTACACAAGACATTTTGTCACCCAAGCCAACCCTTGAAAAGGCTGCTTTGCAGAGCAAAAACAAGAAGAATGGTGCGTTTTGCAGCCGCCGCCCACTGCAATGAATCTGAATAACTCCTCCTTTAGGGCGCAAGCAACTCCCCTCCCCCTTGCAGTCTTTCCAATTCACGATACAAAAAGACGGACAGGACAGGTTGCCTGACTTTCCGTCACTGCCACCCTTTGCCATCCTTACCCGTAGAAAGCCCTTTCATCATCCCCAAACCCTAATCTTTTCCCTTTCCTTCCCAGCCCCCAAACCCTGCCCTCTGTACCTTTCTCACCACCCGCTTCCCTTCTCCTGTCATCCCCCTACCACCCGGGAAAAAAAGAGATTGCCCCCTCCTTCCACTAGCCCACCCTCCCACCCAAAGAACAACTTCTTCTGCGCAGCTTGTTTTCTAGGCAGCAGCGCTATTGTGATGTCATCGGGGGGCATTGTGACAAGCCGCCAGTGTTCCGTCTCTTCATGTTGTGCACTGTTTAAACCGAAAATACATCAACAGGCAGGCTACAGAAAAGCTTACTAACAAAGGTTAGAGAGGGGCTTTCTCAGAGGGCTTTTTACAGTTTGTCTATTCCCAATTAGCCGGTTTAGTATACTTAATGAAAGTACTAATTCTTTCATAGGCCGCCCATTCTTAGTATTTGACGTTCAGGTAACAACAGGTAACTTTATTTGGAGTGGAAGCAGAGAGATAACACCAGATGCCAATTGTAGATCCTCTCACACCTGTGGTCACTGCAGCATCTGACTCCACTTTGTCCAAAAGGGATCTATTCCATTCAATTACACATGATCTAGATTAGACTGACAACAAGATACTGTCTGGCGCCCCTGACCTGGTCAGGCACCACTGAGTGCTGCACCCATGCTGGGGACAGTACAATACAGGTAATCCAGAAGGCTGACAGGGGTGTGGAACACAGGCGCATAGTGATCAGGTCTCACACATGTACCCATGAGAGGACCCCTGGGGATCCCAGGAGGGGGCAAGCCTTCACCTTCACTGGAATAGTGGAGGGGGTAGAGTCTCCATCTCCTCTCAAGGGGTGTGGTAAGAGAATCTGGTTGCTAGGTGGCGTAGGCAAGAACAGGAGAGGAGGAGCAGTGAGTCAGTTAGAGCAGAACTCCATAGGGCTCAGTGAGGAGCAGACCTGTGGGGCTGTTGCTGTCTAACAGCGCCCGCGCAGTGGCTACAGACGGGGGAGAACGGTCAACTAGGAGTGCTGCCTGAAAGCCAGCTTCAGCTAGAGAGTGCACGGAGTGGGAAGTAAGGAGACTGCTTGAGAGCACCAGGCCCAACCGGGCGGCAGATCCCGAAGCGAAGATAGATCCAGCTTTCTTCTGCTAAACCTGCCGGTGTGGGGCTCTCAAAGCCCACACCACATCACCACAAAAGCCGCAGCCACGTAACCGCAGTGAGGGCCCATAGGTCATAGGAGGCAAGAGGCTGGAGTGGCCTGGTCCGGGGAACAAGCATACGGCGAACGAAGGGGAGAGAGAGGCTGCAGCATCTTCCCTGGGTGACCCCCATAGGGACTAAAAGTCGGGGTCACCCCAAACCACCAAGGGCTAAGGAAGGCGAGTCAGTAGTCACCCTCATAAAGTCAGCCTGAAGGATACCTGGTTCCTACCTGGTTCATCTCAGCTACGCCCGGGTTACTCACCCTGCCACCTGAAGTGAGTAAAAACCCTGAAAGACATCCTGCCTGTGTGGTCATTCTGCGACTTGTGGTACTACAAACCTACACAGGGCCCTGGGGCTTGCCTCACTCTCAGGAGGCTCCTACATCTAACTGCACACACCATCAGCCCCAGGCGACCCTCAACCTGCAGTGGCGGTCGCTACTGGCCGCAATACTGAGAGTGGCGTCACGATCAAAAACAGAAGATTTCCTACCAGTGACGGAGATCCAGCAACGTGGAGTCCCTGAAGGTAATGCACCGACACCGACACCATACCTGTGGGGCTTCACATCTGGCGTCACGAACAGGATAAGGACTAGACCTGTTCAGACAGGTGACCATGTGCCTGGGCGGTCCGCTTGAAAAATTGGAAGCGCCGCCATATTGCCACCATGAAAAGCGCGCTGAAAAACAACAGCAGCCCGCGCTGGAAGAAGTTACCGCCCACGAAGAGGTGTGGCTACCCAGAGATCCCCTGCAGAGTTCTGACCTTGCCGGCTGTGAAAGCGGAAGCGTCGAGAAACGGCGAGAGAGAAGGGAAGCCACAAACCTGCTGCTGCAGAGAGCAGAAATGGAATCCAGACGCGGATACCCAGAACCAGGCACTGCTGCCTGGTGGTGCCGGGAGCTTGCCATCTTCTGCGACCGGCTGGAGGCCGGGATTGTGCGACGGCTCAGAGAAGAACGCACGGAGCTCCTGGAAATGGCTGCGGCGGTGCGGACCTATGAGGAGAGAGCCGCGCGGAGCCTGCCGGATCGAGCGGCGACGACGATTCAGACCCCGATGGGTGAGTCCGGTGTTGCCCCGGCTAGAACAAGAGCCCCGACCCTAGCTGCTGCGACCGCGGTCCCAGAGGAGGCGCCCGATGCGGCGACGCTGAGTGAGGCCGCAGCCACGCTAGGTGCGGCCCGCCAAGCCCAGGCCGCTGCAGCGATGCCCCGCCTGTCCCGCCGGGCTCCGACCACCACGGCAGTGCTCATCCGTGCTGCAGGTGTGACGCTGACCCAGGCTGCCACCCTGCTGAACCCGGTCCGCCAAGACCCCAACGCAGCAGCGACGCTCGTCCGCGCCGCAAGTGATATGCTGAACCAGGCCGCAGCCCCGCCGGGTGCGGCCCGCCAAGCTCCGATCACTGCCGCGGCGCCCGACTCAGCCTGCACGGACCCCATCGAGTCTGCGAGGCCAAGTGAGACCGCGGCTGCAGTGTCCAGTCCGGCCCGCCAGGAACCGGCCGCGACAGAAACGCCAATTCAGGCCGCCGCCATACAGGGCGCGGCCCGCCAAGACCAGGCCGCCGCCATGCCAGGCGCGGCCCGCCAAGAAGAGAAGACTACCTCATCATTTTCCCCGGCCTGCAAGGCCAGAGCAGACATCGCTCCCCAGTCCACCGAGGTCCCTGCTAGGAAGACCCTGATAGGAGAGGACCCCGAATACTGGAAGCTGAAGGCTGACCTAGAGGCCCAGTTTCCACAAGAGATGGTGGATCGGTATTTGCTCCCTCCGTATACCCCCAAGGAGATTCCGGCAACCCCTGCAGCCGCGCCAGAGAGTCCACCGCCCAGACCAGCTGAAGAAAGCCCATCCCCAGCACTGCCACCAAAGGAGTGCAGCGAAGAACTAAGGGGGAGAGGAGACCATGAAGCAGAAGGGCTGACTCCGACGCCAACCGCAGCAGACCCCTACCCAGAGCCGGAGATGCTGCCCTATTCCCGCTGGGAGGAGGAAGACTTGACACCGTCAGCAGACGAAGATCAGCCCAAAGACCTCACCTGGGAGCCTGCAGGCATGAACCCAGCCCGCAAGACAAGGCGCAGCAGAACAAAGCGTCCTCCAACACCACAGTCTCCAGAGCAGAGGGAGGTCACAGCCAGAGACCTGGAGGAGAAAAGGTGCCTAAGAAGGTCCAAAGCCCAGGCTAGAGGACCCCTTTACAGAGGAATAGTAGAGGACTTCAACTTGAAAAGCGGATACGGCTTCATTGTAGTAAAAGGAATAAAAGAGGGCATATTTGTAAATCGGAGAGATGTTCAAGCCCACCTGCCCAGAGGACATTCAGGCAGAAATCTGAAAGTTGGGGACTTAGTACAGTTCACCTTACATCAAGGAGAAAGGGGCTACTATGCCTTGGACGTAGCACCATGTCCCAGACAAGACAGAGATAAAGAAACAGATACAGAAAAAGAAACAGACGAAGACCAAGAAAGGAAAGATAAAGAACCTACAGATGAAACAACCACAGACAAAGATCCTACAGATGAAACAACCACGGACGACGACGGAGAGCAAGAAAGTCACAGGTGCCAGTGCCCAACGTGCCCACGCCCTAGTGAAAAAGAGGAGTAAAGTAAAGTAAAGTAAGAAGTTACTGTTTTGACCAGTTTTGACAAGTTTTGTTTGCAACGTTTAAGAAATGCGCCCACAAAAACTATTGTGAGAAATAAACTTAAGGCTATGAACTTGCTATAGCCACAAACTCTCGCAGTGTAAATAGTTACACCAGTGGCACCACCACCAGGGCCAGCCTGTTTAGGGGCTTGGCTCGTCTGCAACCAGGGGGGCCCGTCCGTAGAAAAGGGCCTTGGCTCACCTGCGACCAGAGAGCACGCCTGTTTATGGGGCCTTGGCTCACCACCACAAAGAGGGTACCTGGTCAGCACCAACTGTGGAGGCCGCCTCTGAATCCTGCCAGAAGAGGCTGACGGCGCGGATCCACCAGGCCAGGTATACCCTGAAACCACCAGCCCATGAAAGCCGCCTCTACATCCTGCCAGAAGTGGCTGAAGTCGCGGCCAACGGGAGAGGAAGATTGGAGGAAAGGTCTGGGGAAACGGATGGCCCAGATCTGGTTACCAAAAGGACCGGTGACCTGCCTCCTGAGAGGGTTTTGGGTGGGTTAACGGACTTGTGGGTGGAGGGTGGTGATGTCTGATACCTGGTGCTTTAAAAAGGTTTTACATGTTTTAATGTTTTATGCATTTTAAAATGTTGTCTTGCAGCCCGAGGACGTGCTGGTGATAACTAAGGGGGAATGTGGCGCCCCTGACCTGGTCAGGCACCACTGAGTGCTGCACCCATGCTGGGGACAGTACAATACAGGTAATCCAGAAGGCTGACAGGGGTGTGGAACACAGGCGCATAGTGATCAGGTCTCACACATGTACCCATGAGAGGACCCCTGGGGATCCCAGGAGGGGGCAAGCCTTCACCTTCACTGGAATAGTGGAGGGGGTAGAGTCTCCATCTCCTCTCAAGGGGTGTGGTAAGAGAATCTGGTTGCTAGGTGGCGTAGGCAAGAACAGGAGAGGAGGAGCAGTGAGTCAGTTAGAGCAGAACTCCATAGGGCTCAGTGAGGAGCAGACCTGTGGGGCTGTTGCTGTCTAACAGCGCCCGCGCAGTGGCTACAGACGGGGGAGAACGGTCAACTAGGAGTGCTGCCTGAAAGCCAGCTTCAGCTAGAGAGTGCACGGAGTGGGAAGTAAGGAGACTGCTTGAGAGCACCAGGCCCAACCGGGCGGCAGATCCCGAAGCGAAGATAGATCCAGCTTTCTTCTGCTAAACCTGCCGGTGTGGGGCTCTCAAAGCCCACACCACATCACCACAAAAGCCGCAGCCACGTAACCGCAGTGAGGGCCCATAGGTCATAGGAGGCAAGAGGCTGGAGTGGCCTGGTCCGGGGAACAAGCATACGGCGAACGAAGGGGAGAGAGAGGCTGCAGCATCTTCCCTGGGTGACCCCCATAGGGACTAAAAGTCGGGGTCACCCCAAACCACCAAGGGCTAAGGAAGGCGAGTCAGTAGTCACCCTCATAAAGTCAGCCTGAAGGATACCTGGTTCCTACCTGGTTCATCTCAGCTACGCCCGGGTTACTCACCCTGCCACCTGAAGTGAGTAAAAACCCTGAAAGACATCCTGCCTGTGTGGTCATTCTGCGACTTGTGGTACTACAAACCTACACAGGGCCCTGGGGCTTGCCTCACTCTCAGGAGGCTCCTACATCTAACTGCACACACCATCAGCCCCAGGCGACCCTCAACCTGCAGTGGCGGTCGCTACTGGCCGCAATACTGAGAGTGGCGTCACGATCAAAAACAGAAGATTTCCTACCAGTGACGGAGATCCAGCAACGTGGAGTCCCTGAAGGTAATGCACCGACACCGACACCATACCTGTGGGGCTTCACAACTGCACGGGACATAGCAGAGTTGGTGAAGTTGAGTGGTGATGAGTTTGCTATTTGGATGAATAAAGCAAGTAAAAAGTGTGTTAGATAAAAATTCATTTCAATTCGCTAATCGGGCTAATATGAATCAGGTGAATCGAGTTCTGCTTTTGGAAACTGGGTTAAGAAGGGGTGCACCGTTCCTGGAGGTACTGCAATACCAGGTCAATGCGTGGAGTGGACAGAGCAAGCTCTTTTTCCATCTCCCTGTTCTAAAAATCCATTTAATATATGGTCCCCAGATAGGGGACGTATCAGATATTAAACTGATAAGAACAGATACTACACTTGATCTTAGCCAAAAGGCCGAGAAGCGATAACCAGAATTGGTTTGGGCCTCGAGTGGCACCCTGGCCTATGCCGGACACATCTTAGGGAGAGAGAGCGAGAGGGAGACAAACCCACGCCTACACAAGACATTTTGTCACCCAAGCCAACCCTTGAAAAGGCTGCTTTGCAGAGCAAAAACAAGAAGAATGGTGCGTTTTGCAGCCGCCGCCCACTGCAATGAATCTGAATAACTCCTCCTTTAGGGCGCAAGCAACTCCCCTCCCCCTTGCAGTCTTTCCAATTCACGATACAAAAAGACGGACAGGACAGGTTGCCTGACTTTCCGTCACTGCCACCCTTTGCCATCCTTACCCGTAGAAAGCCCTTTCATCATCCCCAAACCCTAATCTTTTCCCTTTCCTTCCCAGCCCCCAAACCCTGCCCTCTGTACCTTTCTCACCACCCGCTTCCCTTCTCCTGTCATCCCCCTACCACCCGGGAAAAAAAGAGATTGCCCCCTCCTTCCACTAGCCCACCCTCCCACCCAAAGAACAACTTCTTCTGCGCAGCTTGTTTTCTAGGCAGCAGCGCTATTGTGATGTCATCGGGGGGCATTGTGACAAGCCGCCAGTGTTCCGTCTCTTCATGTTGTGCACTGTTCAAACCGAAAATACATCAACAGGCAGGCTACAGAAAAGCTTACTAACAAAGGTTAGAGAGGGGCTTTCTCAGAGGGCTTTTTACAGTTTGTCTATTCCCAATTAGCCGGTTTAGTATACTTAATGAAAGTACTAATTCTTTCATAGGCCGCCCATTCTTAGTATTTGACGTTCAGGTAACAACAGGTAACTTTATTTGGAGTGGAAGCAGAGAGATAACACCAGATGCCAATTGTAGATCCTCTCACACCTGTGGTCACTGCAGCATCTGACTCCACTTTGTCCAAAAGGGATCTATTCCATTCAATTACACATGATCTAGATTAGACTGACAACAAGATACTGCACGGGACATAGCAGAGTTGGTGAAGTTGAGTGGTGATGAGTTTGCTATTTGGATGAATAAAGCAAGTAAAAAGTGTGTTAGATAAAAATTCATTTCAATTCGCTAATCGGGCTAATATGAATCAGGTGAATCGAGTTCTGCTTTTGGAAACTGGGTTAAGAAGGGGTGCACCGTTCCTGGAGGTACTGCAATACCAGGTCAATGCGTGGAGTGGACAGAGCAAGCTCTTTTTCCATCTCCCTGTTCTAAAAATCCATTTAATATATGGTCCCCAGATAGGGGACGTATCAGATATTAAACTGATAAGAACAGATACTACACTTGATCTTAGCCAAAAGGCCGAGAAGCGATAACCAGAATTGGTTTGGGCCTCGAGTGGCACCCTGGCCTATGCCGGACACATCTTAGGGAGAGAGAGCGAGAGGGAGACAAACCCACGCCTACACAAGACATTTTGTCACCCAAGCCAACCCTTGAAAAGGCTGCTTTGCAGAGCAAAAACAAGAAGAATGGTGCGTTTTGCAGCCGCCGCCCACTGCAATGAATCTGAATAACTCCTCCTTTAGGGCGCAAGCAACTCCCCTCCCCCTTGCAGTCTTTCCAATTCACGATACAAAAAGACGGACAGGACAGGTTGCCTGACTTTCCGTCACTGCCACCCTTTGCCATCCTTACCCGTAGAAAGCCCTTTCATCATCCCCAAACCCTAATCTTTTCCCTTTCCTTCCCAGCCCCCAAACCCTGCCCTCTGTACCTTTCTCACCACCCGCTTCCCTTCTCCTGTCATCCCCCTACCACCCGGGAAAAAAAGAGATTGCCCCCTCCTTCCACTAGCCCACCCTCCCACCCAAAGAACAACTTCTTCTGCGCAGCTTGTTTTCTAGGCAGCAGCGCTATTGTGATGTCATCGGGGGGCATTGTGACAAGCCGCCAGTGTTCCGTCTCTTCATGTTGTGCACTGTTCAAACCGAAAATACATCAACAGGCAGGCTACAGAAAAGCTTACTAACAAAGGTTAGAGAGGGGCTTTCTCAGAGGGCTTTTTACAGTTTGTCTATTCCCAATTAGCCGGTTTAGTATACTTAATGAAAGTACTAATTCTTTCATAGGCCGCCCATTCTTAGTATTTGACGTTCAGGTAACAACAGGTAACTTTATTTGGAGTGGAAGCAGAGAGATAACACCAGATGCCAATTGTAGATCCTCTCACACCTGTGGTCACTGCAGCATCTGACTCCACTTTGTCCAAAAGGGATCTATTCCATTCAATTACACATGATCTAGATTAGACTGACAACAAGATACTGCACGGGACATAGCAGAGTTGGTGAAGTTGAGTGGTGATGAGTTTGCTATTTGGATGAATAAAGCAAGTAAAAAGTGTGTTAGATAAAAATTCATTTCAATTCGCTAATCGGGCTAATATGAATCAGGTGAATCGAGTTCTGCTTTTGGAAACTGGGTTAAGAAGGGGTGCACCGTTCCTGGAGGTACTGCAATACCAGGTCAATGCGTGGAGTGGACAGAGCAAGCTCTTTTTCCATCTCCCTGTTCTAAAAATCCATTTAATATATGGTCCCCAGATAGGGGACGTATCAGATATTAAACTGATAAGAACAGATACTACACTTGATCTTAGCCAAAAGGCCGAGAAGCGATAACCAGAATTGGTTTGGGCCTCGAGTGGCACCCTGGCCTATGCCGGACACATCTTAGGGAGAGAGAGCGAGAGGGAGACAAACCCACGCCTACACAAGACATTTTGTCACCCAAGCCAACCCTTGAAAAGGCTGCTTTGCAGAGCAAAAACAAGAAGAATGGTGCGTTTTGCAGCCGCCGCCCACTGCAATGAATCTGAATAACTCCTCCTTTAGGGCGCAAGCAACTCCCCTCCCCCTTGCAGTCTTTCCAATTCACGATACAAAAAGACGGACAGGACAGGTTGCCTGACTTTCCGTCACTGCCACCCTTTGCCATCCTTACCCGTAGAAAGCCCTTTCATCATCCCCAAACCCTAATCTTTTCCCTTTCCTTCCCAGCCCCCAAACCCTGCCCTCTGTACCTTTCTCACCACCCGCTTCCCTTCTCCTGTCATCCCCCTACCACCCGGGAAAAAAAGAGATTGCCCCCTCCTTCCACTAGCCCACCCTCCCACCCAAAGAACAACTTCTTCTGCGCAGCTTGTTTTCTAGGCAGCAGCGCTATTGTGATGTCATCGGGGGGCATTGTGACAAGCCGCCAGTGTTCCGTCTCTTCATGTTGTGCACTGTTCAAACCGAAAATACATCAACAGGCAGGCTACAGAAAAGCTTACTAACAAAGGTTAGAGAGGGGCTTTCTCAGAGGGCTTTTTACAGTTTGTCTATTCCCAATTAGCCGGTTTAGTATACTTAATGAAAGTACTAATTCTTTCATAGGCCGCCCATTCTTAGTATTTGACGTTCAGGTAACAACAGGTAACTTTATTTGGAGTGGAAGCAGAGAGATAACACCAGATGCCAATTGTAGATCCTCTCACACCTGTGGTCACTGCAGCATCTGACTCCACTTTGTCCAAAAGGGATCTATTCCATTCAATTACACATGATCTAGATTAGACTGACAACAAGATACTGCACGGGACATAGCAGAGTTGGTGAAGTTGAGTGGTGATGAGTTTGCTATTTGGATGAATAAAGCAAGTAAAAAGTGTGTTAGATAAAAATTCATTTCAATTCGCTAATCGGGCTAATATGAATCAGGTGAATCGAGTTCTGCTTTTGGAAACTGGGTTAAGAAGGGGTGCACCGTTCCTGGAGGTACTGCAATACCAGGTCAATGCGTGGAGTGGACAGAGCAAGCTCTTTTTCCATCTCCCTGTTCTAAAAATCCATTTAATATATGGTCCCCAGATAGGGGACGTATCAGATATTAAACTGATAAGAACAGATACTACACTTGATCTTAGCCAAAAGGCCGAGAAGCGATAACCAGAATTGGTTTGGGCCTCGAGTGGCACCCTGGCCTATGCCGGACACATCTTAGGGAGAGAGAGCGAGAGGGAGACAAACCCACGCCTACACAAGACATTTTGTCACCCAAGCCAACCCTTGAAAAGGCTGCTTTGCAGAGCAAAAACAAGAAGAATGGTGCGTTTTGCAGCCGCCGCCCACTGCAATGAATCTGAATAACTCCTCCTTTAGGGCGCAAGCAACTCCCCTCCCCCTTGCAGTCTTTCCAATTCACGATACAAAAAGACGGACAGGACAGGTTGCCTGACTTTCCGTCACTGCCACCCTTTGCCATCCTTACCCGTAGAAAGCCCTTTCATCATCCCCAAACCCTAATCTTTTCCCTTTCCTTCCCAGCCCCCAAACCCTGCCCTCTGTACCTTTCTCACCACCCGCTTCCCTTCTCCTGTCATCCCCCTACCACCCGGGAAAAAAAGAGATTGCCCCCTCCTTCCACTAGCCCACCCTCCCACCCAAAGAACAACTTCTTCTGCGCAGCTTGTTTTCTAGGCAGCAGCGCTATTGTGATGTCATCGGGGGGCATTGTGACAAGCCGCCAGTGTTCCGTCTCTTCATGTTGTGCACTGTTCAAACCGAAAATACATCAACAGGCAGGCTACAGAAAAGCTTACTAACAAAGGTTAGAGAGGGGCTTTCTCAGAGGGCTTTTTACAGTTTGTCTATTCCCAATTAGCCGGTTTAGTATACTTAATGAAAGTACTAATTCTTTCATAGGCCGCCCATTCTTAGTATTTGACGTTCAGGTAACAACAGGTAACTTTATTTGGAGTGGAAGCAGAGAGATAACACCAGATGCCAATTGTAGATCCTCTCACACCTGTGGTCACTGCAGCATCTGACTCCACTTTGTCCAAAAGGGATCTATTCCATTCAATTACACATGATCTAGATTAGACTGACAACAAGATACTGCACGGGACATAGCAGAGTTGGTGAAGTTGAGTGGTGATGAGTTTGCTATTTGGATGAATAAAGCAAGTAAAAAGTGTGTTAGATAAAAATTCATTTCAATTCGCTAATCGGGCTAATATGAATCAGGTGAATCGAGTTCTGCTTTTGGAAACTGGGTTAAGAAGGGGTGCACCGTTCCTGGAGGTACTGCAATACCAGGTCAATGCGTGGAGTGGACAGAGCAAGCTCTTTTTCCATCTCCCTGTTCTAAAAATCCATTTAATATATGGTCCCCAGATAGGGGACGTATCAGATATTAAACTGATAAGAACAGATTTTTGATTTAATGATTTAATGAAGCTTTCCAAAGCACCACAAAAAATGCATGACCGAAGTCACACCAAAAACAGTGCAAAGGCTAGGATTCGTGTGGACCCCACCGTGAGGAGAGGGTCCCCAAAAATCAACCCCGTCCCTCCGAGCCAGAAGGCCACAGCAAGGGTCAGGGATCTTCGGTGCTCCCCCAAGCCGAAGCCTGGTTGAGCCTTGTCGTTGCTCCCAGCGTCCACCCAGGCATCTTACCCAAGTGGAGTAGAGAGCTACTAGTTGTTGATTTCGCAACCGAAACTGCCCGGACCGTCAACCGGTGTTGGTTTCTCAGCCCAAGGCTAACCGGACCTCCAACCGGGTGTTGGTTTCTCAGCCGAAGCTGACCCAGACCTCCAACCGGGTGTTGGTTTCTCAGCCGAAGCTGACCCGGACCTCCAACCGGGTGTTAGTTTCTTAGCCCAAAGCTGACCAGACCTCCGACCGGGATTATAAAAATTTCCCTTCCTAGCCAGAAGGCCGGGATAGGGTAATATGCTCAAAAAGTATGAAAAGGCAAGGTACGGTGTGCTACAGAGCCCAAGGCTTGCCGGGGTCCCAAGCCAGCAAGCTCAGACTCACTCCAGGGTCGTCAGTCCTGGGGCACGTTGTACCATAGCCCCCCACCCTTACTCAGTCTAATAGCCTCGATCCTGGTAGGGCCATGTTTTCCTCTAGATGAATATACTATCCACCCAGAGTACTAGCAAGCGCAACCTTCCAGTGTGCATTGTATCATTGTACTAAGGTGGCCTGGAGCTTAAACCACCTCTTCGAACAACACTACACTTGATCTTAGCCAAAAGGCCGAGAAGCGATAACCAGAATTGGTTTGGGCCTCGAGTGGCACCCTGGCCTATGCCGGACACATCTTAGGGAGAGAGAGCGAGAGGGAGACAAACCCACGCCTACACAAGACATTTTGTCACCCAAGCCAACCCTTGAAAAGGCTGCTTTGCAGAGCAAAAACAAGAAGAATGGTGCGTTTTGCAGCCGCCGCCCACTGCAATGAATCTGAATAACTCCTCCTTTAGGGCGCAAGCAACTCCCCTCCCCCTTGCAGTCTTTCCAATTCACGATACAAAAAGACGGACAGGACAGGTTGCCTGACTTTCCGTCACTGCCACCCTTTGCCATCCTTACCCGTAGAAAGCCCTTTCATCATCCCCAAACCCTAATCTTTTCCCTTTCCTTCCCAGCCCCCAAACCCTGCCCTCTGTACCTTTCTCACCACCCGCTTCCCTTCTCCTGTCATCCCCCTACCACCCGGGAAAAAAAGAGATTGCCCCCTCCTTCCACTAGCCCACCCTCCCACCCAAAGAACAACTTCTTCTGCGCAGCTTGTTTTCTAGGCAGCAGCGCTATTGTGATGTCATCGGGGGGCATTGTGACAAGCCGCCAGTGTTCCGTCTCTTCATGTTGTGCACTGTTCAAACCGAAAATACATCAACAGGCAGGCTACAGAAAAGCTTACTAACAAAGGTTAGAGAGGGGCTTTCTCAGAGGGCTTTTTACAGTTTGTCTATTCCCAATTAGCCGGTTTAGTATACTTAATGAAAGTACTAATTCTTTCATAGGCCGCCCATTCTTAGTATTTGACGTTCAGGTAACAACAGGTAACTTTATTTGGAGTGGAAGCAGAGAGATAACACCAGATGCCAATTGTAGATCCTCTCACACCTGTGGTCACTGCAGCATCTGACTCCACTTTTTCCAAAAGGGATCTATTCCATTCAATTACACATGATCTAGATTAGACTGACAACAAGATACTGCACGGGACATAGCAGAGTTGGTGAAGTTGAGTGGTGATGAGTTTGCTATTTGGATGAATAAAGCAAGTAAAAAGTGTGTTAGATAAAAATTCATTTCAATTCGCTAATCGGGCTAATATGAATCAGGTGAATCGAGTTCTGCTTTTGGAAACTGGGTTAAGAAGGGGTGCACCGTTCCTGGAGGTACTGCAATACCAGGTCAATGCGTGGAGTGGACAGAGCAAGCTCTTTTTCCATCTCCCTGTTCTAAAAATCCATTTAATATATGGTCCCCAGATAGGGGACGTATCAGATATTAAACTGATAAGAACAGATACTACACTTGATCTTAGCCAAAAGGCCGAGAAGCGATAACCAGAATTGGTTTGGGCCTCGAGTGGCACCCTGGCCTATGCCGGACACATCTTAGGGAGAGAGAGCGAGAGGGAGACAAACCCACGCCTACACAAGACATTTTGTCACCCAAGCCAACCCTTGAAAAGGCTGCTTTGCAGAGCAAAAACAAGAAGAATGGTGCGTTTTGCAGCCGCCGCCCACTGCAATGAATCTGAATAACTCCTCCTTTAGGGCGCAAGCAACTCCCCTCCCCCTTGCAGTCTTTCCAATTCACGATACAAAAAGACGGACAGGACAGGTTGCCTGACTTTCCGTCACTGCCACCCTTTGCCATCCTTACCCGTAGAAAGCCCTTTCATCATCCCCAAACCCTAATCTTTTCCCTTTCCTTCCCAGCCCCCAAACCCTGCCCTCTGTACCTTTCTCACCACCCGCTTCCCTTCTCCTGTCATCCCCCTACCACCCGGGAAAAAAAGAGATTGCCCCCTCCTTCCACTAGCCCACCCTCCCACCCAAAGAACAACTTCTTCTGCGCAGCTTGTTTTCTAGGCAGCAGCGCTATTGTGATGTCATCGGGGGGCATTGTGACAAGCCGCCAGTGTTCCGTCTCTTCATGTTGTGCACTGTTCAAACCGAAAATACATCAACAGGCAGGCTACAGAAAAGCTTACTAACAAAGGTTAGAGAGGGGCTTTCTCAGAGGGCTTTTTACAGTTTGTCTATTCCCAATTAGCCGGTTTAGTATACTTAATGAAAGTACTAATTCTTTCATAGGCCGCCCATTCTTAGTATTTGACGTTCAGGTAACAACAGGTAACTTTATTTGGAGTGGAAGCAGAGAGATAACACCAGATGCCAATTGTAGATCCTCTCACACCTGTGGTCACTGCAGCATCTGACTCCACTTTGTCCAAAAGGGATCTATTCCATTCAATTACACATGATCTAGATTAGACTGACAACAAGATACTGCACGGGACATAGCAGAGTTGGTGAGGTTGAGTGGTGATGAGTTTGCTATTTGGATGAATAAAGCAAGTAAAAAGTGTGTTAGATAAAAATTCATTTCAATTCGCTAATCGGGCTAATATGAATCAGGTGAATCGAGTTCTGCTTTTGGAAACTGGGTTAAGAAGGGGTGCACCGTTCCTGGAGGTACTGCAATACCAGGTCAATGCGTGGAGTGGACAGAGCAAGCTCTTTTTCCATCTCCCTGTTCTAAAAATCCATTTAATATATGGTCCCCAGATAGGGGACGTATCAGATATTAAACTGATAAGAACAGATACTACACTTGATCTTAGCCAAAAGGCCGAGAAGCGATAACCAGAATTGGTTTGGGCCTCGAGTGGCACCCTGGCCTATGCCGGACACATCTTAGGGAGAGAGAGCGAGAGGGAGACAAACCCACGCCTACACAAGACATTTTGTCACCCAAGCCAACCCTTGAAAAGGCTGCTTTGCAGAGCAAAAACAAGAAGAATGGTGCGTTTTGCAGCCGCCGCCCACTGCAATGAATCTGAATAACTCCTCCTTTAGGGCGCAAGCAACTCCCCTCCCCCTTGCAGTCTTTCCAATTCACGATACAAAAAGACGGACAGGACAGGTTGCCTGACTTTCCGTCACTGCCACCCTTTGCCATCCTTACCCGTAGAAAGCCCTTTCATCATCCCCAAACCCTAATCTTTTCCCTTTCCTTCCCAGCCCCCAAACCCTGCCCTCTGTACCTTTCTCACCACCCGCTTCCCTTCTCCTGTCATCCCCCTACCACCCGGGAAAAAAAGAGATTGCCCCCTCCTTCCACTAGCCCACCCTCCCACCCAAAGAACAACTTCTTCTGCGCAGCTTGTTTTCTAGGCAGCAGCGCTATTGTGATGTCATCGGGGGCATTGTGACAAGCCGCCAGTGTTCCGTCTCTTCATGTTGTGCACTGTTCAAACCGAAAATACATCAACAGGCAGGCTACAGAAAAGCTTACTAACAAAGGTTAGAGAGGGGCTTTCTCAGAGGGCTTTTTACAGTTTGTCTATTCCCAATTAGCCGGTTTAGTATACTTAATGAAAGTACTAATTCTTTCATAGGCCGCCCATTCTTAGCATTTGACGTTCAGGTAACAACAGGTAACTTTATTTGGAGTGGAAGCAGAGAGATAACACCAGATGCCAATTGTAGATCCTCTCACACCTGTGGTCACTGCAGCATCTGACTCCACTTTGTCCAAAAGGGATCTATTCCATTCAATTACACATGATCTAGATTAGACTGACAACAAGATACTGCACGGGACATAGCAGAGTTGGTGAAGTTGAGTGGTGATGAGTTTGCTATTTGGATGAATAAAGCAAGTAAAAAGTGTGTTAGATAAAAATTCATTTCAATTCGCTAATCGGGCTAATATGAATCAGGTGAATCGAGTTCTGCTTTTGGAAACTGGGTTAAGAAGGGGTGCACCGTTCCTGGAGGTACTGCAATACCAGGTCAATGCGTGGAGTGGACAGAGCAAGCTCTTTTTCCATCTCCCTGTTCTAAAAATCCATTTAATATATGGTCCCCAGATAGGGGACGTATCAGATATTAAACTGATAAGAACAGATTTTGATTTAATGAAGCTTTCCAAAGCACCGCAAAAATGCATGACCGAAGTCACACCAAAAACAGTGCAAAGGCTAGGATTCGTGTGGACCCCTCCGTGAGAAGAGGATCCCCAAAAATCAACCCCGTCCCTCCGAGCCAGAAGGCCACAGCGAGGGTCAGGGATCTTCGGTGCTCCCCCAAGCCGAAGCCTGGTTGAGCCTTGTTGTTGCTCCCAGCGTCCACCAAGGCATCTTACCCAAGTGGAGTAGAGAGCTACTAGTTGTTGGTTTCGCAGCCGAAACTGCCCGGACCGTCAACCGGTGTTGGTTTCTCAGCCCAAGGCTAACCGGACCTCCAACCGGGTGTTGGTTTCTCAGCCGAAGCTGACCCAGACCTCCAACCGGGTGTTGGTTTCTCAGCCGAAGCTGACCCGGACCTCCAACCGGGTGTTAGTTTCTCAGCCCAAAGCTGACCAGACCTCCGACCGGGATTATAAAAATTTCCCTTCCTAGCCAGAAGGCCAGGATAGGGTAATATGCTCAAAAAGTATGAAAAGGCAAGGTACGGTGTGCTACAGAGCCCAAGACTTGCCGGGGTCCAAAGCCAGCAAGCTCAGACTCACTCCAGGGTCGTCAGTCCTGGGGCACATTGTACCATAGCCCCCCACCCTTACTCAGTCTAATAGCCTCGATCCTGGTAGGGCCATGTTTTCCTCTTGATGAATATACTATCCACCCAGAGTACTAGCAAGCGCAACCTTCCAGTGTGCATTGTATCATTGTACTAAGGTGGCCTGGAGCTTAAACCACCTCTTCGAACAACACTACACTTGATCTTAGCCAAAAGGCCGAGAAGCGATAACCAGAATTGGTTTGGGCCTCGAGTGGCACCCTGGCCTATGCCGGACACATCTTAGGGAGAGAGAGCGAGAGGGAGACAAACCCACGCCTACACAAGACATTTTGTCACCCAAGCCAACCCTTGAAAAGGCTGCTTTGCAGAGCAAAAACAAGAAGAATGGTGCGTTTTGCAGCCGCCGCCCACTGCAATGAATCTGAATAACTCCTCCTTTAGGGCGCAAGCAACTCCCCTCCCCCTTGCAGTCTTTCCAATTCACGATACAAAAAGACGGACAGGACAGGTTGCCTGACTTTCCGTCACTGCCACCCTTTGCCATCCTTACCCGTAGAAAGCCCTTTCATCATCCCCAAACCCTAATCTTTTCCCTTTCCTTCCCAGCCCCCAAACCCTGCCCTCTGTACCTTTCTCACCACCCGCTTCCCTTCTCCTGTCATCCCCCTACCACCCGGGAAAAAAAGAGATTGCCCCCTCCTTCCACTAGCCCACCCTCCCACCCAAAGAACAACTTCTTCTGCGCAGCTTGTTTTCTAGGCAGCAGCGCTATTGTGATGTCATCGGGGGGCATTGTGACAAGCCGCCAGTGTTCCGTCTCTTCATGTTGTGCACTGTTCAAACCGAAAATACATCAACAGGCAGGCTACAGAAAAGCTTACTAACAAAGGTTAGAGAGGGGCTTTCTCAGAGGGCTTTTTACAGTTTGTCTATTCCCAATTAGCCGGTTTAGTATACTTAATGAAAGTACTAATTCTTTCATAGGCCGCCCATTCTTAGTATTTGACGTTCAGGTAACAACAGGTAACTTTATTTGGAGTGGAAGCAGAGAGATAACACCAGATGCCAATTGTAGATCCTCTCACACCTGTGGTCACTGCAGCATCTGACTCCACTTTGTCCAAAAGGGATCTATTCCATTCAATTACACATGATCTAGATTAGACTGACAACAAGATACTGCACGGGACATAGCAGAGTTGGTGAAGTTGAGTGGTGATGAGTTTGCTATTTGGATGAATAAAGCAAGTAAAAAGTGTGTTAGATAAAAATTCATTTCAATTCGCTAATCGGGCTAATATGAATCAGGTGAATCGAGTTCTGCTTTTGGAAACTGGGTTAAGAAGGGGTGCACCGTTCCTGGAGGTACTGCAATACCAGGTCAATGCGTGGAGTGGACAGAGCAAGCTCTTTTTCCATCTCCCTGTTCTAAAAATCCATTTAATATATGGTCCCCAGATAGGGGACGTATCAGATATTAAACTGATAAGAACAGATACTACACTTGATCTTAGCCAAAAGGCCGAGAAGCGATAACCAGAATTGGTTTGGGCCTCGAGTGGCACCCTGGCCTATGCCGGACACATCTTAGGGAGAGAGAGCGAGAGGGAGACAAACCCACGCCTACACAAGACATTTTGTCACCCAAGCCAACCCTTGAAAAGGCTGCTTTGCAGAGCAAAAACAAGAAGAATGGTGCGTTTTGCAGCCGCCGCCCACTGCAATGAATCTGAATAACTCCTCCTTTAGGGCGCAAGCAACTCCCCTCCCCCTTGCAGTCTTTCCAATTCACGATACAAAAAGACGGACAGGACAGGTTGCCTGACTTTCCGTCACTGCCACCCTTTGCCATCCTTACCCGTAGAAAGCCCTTTCATCATCCCCAAACCCTAATCTTTTCCCTTTCCTTCCCAGCCCCCAAACCCTGCCCTCTGTACCTTTCTCACCACCCGCTTCCCTTCTCCTGTCATCCCCCTACCACCCGGGAAAAAAAGAGATTGCCCCCTCCTTCCACTAGCCCACCCTCCCACCCAAAGAACAACTTCTTCTGCGCAGCTTGTTTTCTAGGCAGCAGCGCTATTGTGATGTCACCGGGGGGCATTGTGACAAGCCGCCAGTGTTCCGTCTCTTCATGTTGTGCACTGTTCAAACCGAAAATACATCAACAGGCAGGCTACAGAAAAGCTTACTAACAAAGGTTAGAGAGGGGCTTTCTCAGAGGGCTTTTTACAGTTTGTCTATTCCCAATTAGCCGGTTTAGTATACTTAATGAAAGTACTAATTCTTTCATAGGCCGCCCATTCTTAGTATTTGACGTTCAGGTAACAACAGGTAACTTTATTTGGAGTGGAAGCAGAGAGATAACACCAGATGCCAATTGTAGATCCTCTCACACCTGTGGTCACTGCAGCATCTGACTCCACTTTGTCCAAAAGGGATCTATTCCATTCAATTACACATGATCTAGATTAGACTGACAACAAGATACTGCACGGGACATAGCAGAGTTGGTGAAGTTGAGTGGTGATGAGTTTGCTATTTGGATGAATAAAGCAAGTAAAAAGTGTGTTAGATAAAAATTCATTTCAATTCGCTAATCGGGCTAATATGAATCAGGTGAATCGAGTTCTGCTTTTGGAAACTGGGTTAAGAAGGGGTGCACCGTTCCTGGAGGTACTGCAATACCAGGTCAATGCGTGGAGTGGACAGAGCAAGCTCTTTTTCCATCTCCCTGTTCTAAAAATCCATTTAATATATGGTCCCCAGATAGGGGACGTATCAGATATTAAACTGATAAGAACAGATACTACACTTGATCTTAGCCAAAAGGCCGAGAAGCGATAACCAGAATTGGTTTGGGCCTCGAGTGGCACCCTGGCCTATGCCGGACACATCTTAGGGAGAGAGAGCGAGAGGGAGACAAACCCACGCCTACACAAGACATTTTGTCACCCAAGCCAACCCTTGAAAAGGCTGCTTTGCAGAGCAAAAACAAGAAGAATGGTGCGTTTTGCAGCCGCCGCCCACTGCAATGAATCTGAATAACTCCTCCTTTAGGGCGCAAGCAACTCCCCTCCCCCTTGCAGTCTTTCCAATTCACGATACAAAAAGACGGACAGGACAGGTTGCCTGACTTTCCGTCACTGCCACCCTTTGCCATCCTTACCCGTAGAAAGCCCTTTCATCATCCCCAAACCCTAATCTTTTCCCTTTCCTTCCCAGCCCCCAAACCCTGCCCTCTGTACCTTTCTCACCACCCGCTTCCCTTCTCCTGTCATCCCCCTACCACCCGGGAAAAAAAGAGATTGCCCCCTCCTTCCACTAGCCCACCCTCCCACCCAAAGAACAACTTCTTCTGCGCAGCTTGTTTTCTAGGCAGCAGCGCTATTGTGATGTCATCGGGGGGCATTGTGACAAGCCGCCAGTGTTCCGTCTCTTCATGTTGTGCACTGTTCAAACCGAAAATACATCAACAGGCAGGCTACAGAAAAGCTTACTAACAAAGGTTAGAGAGGGGCTTTCTCAGAGGGCTTTTTACAGTTTGTCTATTCCCAATTAGCCGGTTTAGTATACTTAATGAAAGTACTAATTCTTTCATAGGCCGCCCATTCTTAGTATTTGACGTTCAGGTAACAACAGGTAACTTTATTTGGAGTGGAAGCAGAGAGATAACACCAGATGCCAATTGTAGATCCTCTCACACCTGTGGTCACTGCAGCATCTGACTCCACTTTGTCCAAAAGGGATCTATTCCATTCAATTACACATGATCTAGATTAGACTGACAACAAGATACTGCACGGGACATAGCAGAGTTGGTGAAGTTGAGTGGTGATGAGTTTGCTATTTGGATGAATAAAGCAAGTAAAAAGTGTGTTAGATAAAAATTCATTTCAATTCGCTAATCGGGCTAATATGAATCAGGTGAATCGAGTTCTGCTTTTGGAAACTGGGTTAAGAAGGGGTGCACCGTTCCTGGAGGTACTGCAATACCAGGTCAATGCGTGGAGTGGACAGAGCAAGCTCTTTTTCCATCTCCCTGTTCTAAAAATCCATTTAATATATGGTCCCCAGATAGGGGACGTATCAGATATTAAACTGATAAGAACAGATTTTTGATTTAATGAAGCTTTCCAAAGCACCGCAAAAATGCATGACCGAAGTCACACCAAAAACAGTGCAAAGGCTAGGATTCGTGTGGACCCCTCCGTGAGAAGAGGATCCCCAAAAATCAACCCCGTCCCTCTGAGCCAGAAGGCCACAGCGAGGGTCAGGGATCTTCGGTGCTCCCCCAAGCCGAAGCCTGGTTGAGCCTTGTTGTTGCTCCCAGCGTCCACCGAGGCATCTTACCCAAGTGGAGTAGGGAGCTACTAGTCGTTGGTTTCGCAGCCGAGACTGCCCGGACCGTCAACCGGTGTTGGTTTCTCAGCCCAAGGCTGACCGGACCTCCAACCGGGTGTTGGTTTCTCAGCCCAAGGCTGACCGGACCTCCAACCGGGTGTTGGTTTCTCAGCCCAAGGCTAACCGGACCTCCAACCGGGTGTTGGTTTCTCAGCCAAAGCTGACCCGGACCTCCAACCGGGTGTTGGTTTCTCAGCCCAAAGCTGACCGGACCTCCGACCGGGATTATAAAAATTTCCCTTCTTAGCCAGAAGGCCGGGATAGGGCAATATGCTTGGAAAGTATGAATAGGCAAGGCGCGGCGTGCGACAGGGTCTGAGGCTTACCAGGGTCCCAACCTAGCAAGTTCAGACTCCCTCCAGGGTGTCCATTCCTGGGGCACATTGCACCATAACCCCCACACTTACTCAGTCTAATAGCCTCGATCCTGGTAGGGCCATGGTTTCCTCTAGATGGATATACTATCCTCCCAAAGTACTAACAAGCGCAACCTTCCAGTGTGCATTGCATCATTGTACTAAGGTGGCCGGAGCCTTAAACCACCTTTTCGAACGATACTACACTTGATCTTAGCCAAAAGGCCGAGAAGCAATAACCAGAATTGGTTTGGGCCTCGAGTGGCACCCTGGCCTATGCCGGACACATCTTAGGGAGAGAGAGCGAGAGGGAGACAAACCCACGCCTACACAAGACATTTTGTCACCCAAGCCAACCCTTGAAAAGGCTGCTTTGCAGAGCAAAAACAAGAAGAATGGTGCGTTTTGCAGCCGCCGCCCACTGCAATGAATCTGAATAACTCCTCCTTTAGGGCGCAAGCAACTCCCCTCCCCCTTGCAGTCTTTCCAATTCACGATACAAAAAGACGGACAGGACAGGTTGCCTGACTTTCCGTCACTGCCACCCTTTGCCATCCTTACCCGTAGAAAGCCCTTTCATCATCCCCAAACCCTAATCTTTTCCCTTTCCTTCCCAGCCCCCAAACCCTGCCCTCTGTACCTTTCTCACCACCCGCTTCCCTTCTCCTGTCATCCCCCTACCACCCGGGAAAAAAAGAGATTGCCCCCTCCTTCCACTAGCCCACCCTCCCACCCAAAGAACAACTTCTTCTGCGCAGCTTGTTTTCTAGGCAGCAGCGCTATTGTGATGTCATCGGGGGGCATTGTGACAAGCCGCCAGTGTTCCGTCTCTTCATGTTGTGCACTGTTCAAACCGAAAATACATCAACAGGCAGGCTACAGAAAAGCTTACTAACAAAGGTTAGAGAGGGGCTTTCTCAGAGGGCTTTTTACAGTTTGTCTATTCCCAATTAGCCGGTTTAGTATACTTAATGAAAGTACTAATTCTTTCATAGGCCGCCCATTCTTAGTATTTGACGTTCAGGTAACAACAGGTAACTTTATTTGGAGTGGAAGCAGAGAGATAACACCAGATGCCAATTGTAGATCCTCTCACACCTGTGGTCACTGCAGCATCTGACTCCACTTTGTCCAAAAGGGATCTATTCCATTCAATTACACATGATCTAGATTAGACTGACAACAAGATACTGCACGGGACATAGCAGAGTTGGTGAAGTTGAGTGGTGATGAGTTTGCTATTTGGATGAATAAAGCAAGTAAAAAGTGTGTTAGATAAAAATTCATTTCAATTCGCTAATCGGGCTAATATGAATCAGGTGAATCGAGTTCTGCTTTTGGAAACTGGGTTAAGAAGGGGTGCACCGTTCCTGGAGGTACTGCAATACCAGGTCAATGCGTGGAGTGGACAGAGCAAGCTCTTTTTCCATCTCCCTGTTCTAAAAATCCATTTAATATATGGTCCCCAGATAGGGGACGTATCAGATATTAAACTGATAAGAACAGATTTGATTTAACAGCATCTTTATTATCATGCACTACTCACAAAAAGGTAACAAACCGTGTACAGTGCCGCAGCCCCGTACACACAGAAATATACAATCCTTCTTACATAGCCATAGAGTACGACGCACTAAACTATACATCACGCTCCTATGCTTATCCATAACACTCAAGCTGAAAGAAAAAGTTAGACAATAAATAACGACGAACCGGCGATTGGGGGATGGGGGTAGGGGAAAAGGGGGATAGGGTGGGGAAATCACAGGCCCGAAGCTTTATTGAAAGACGCACATAACGGGAAAAGGAGGGAGGGGGGATGGAAGAGGTCTAAACCTCCTCTTCGGCGCTGTCGTCCGGACTGTCCATGATGGAATAGTCTCTGAGCAGGCTGTGGATCAGCCTGCGGCAATCCTGGATAGACATCCTCTCCCTCTTCAAGATGAGCCGGTTCCTGGCGACCCAAATAGCGTCCTTAAAGCAGTTCATAAGGCGCCAAGCCTCCTGGATGGCTCCAACGGTGTGAGTCCCAGGGAAGAGTCCATAAAGTACGGAATGGTACGATAGGCTCCCTCTGGGGACGGAGTTCCTCAGGTCATCCTCCAGGGCAACCAACAGGCGCTGTGCGAAACGGCAGTCCCAAAAGGCGTGCAGCGATGTTTCCTCCACGAAGGGGCACCTTGGGCAGTACCGGGTTTTGCACAGGTTCCGGGCGTGCATGAATGACCGGACGGGCAGTCCGCCCTGTATCGCCATCCATGACAAGTCCTTGTGCCCGTTGGTCAATCCAGCCGATGACACGTTTGTCCAAACAGTCTCCAGTGTGTCGTGATGAAGTCCTGGAATGTTCTCCATTTCGTCCTTGGCTCTGATGAGTTTGTGGATAGTCTTTGGCTTCCACAAATCAGGCTTGAGTCCCTCCAGTTGGTGTTCCCTCACAAACCGAACCACGTCTCCGTAGAACCATGGCGTCGTCCAGTTGTAGGGGAAGGAGCTGTCCCACTTGTCCCAGCCTAACCGTCTCCAAAGGGGGAGCAGGAAGAAGCGAGACATGGACCCACCCGCGGAACCTCTCTTGACTCGCAGAGTTCGGCGAACGCAGTCACATACGAAGGAGGATCGCAGGAGGGTGGGGATATCGGGTACGCCCTTCCCACCCTTGCGAGGATCCTTGTACATGATGCTCCGCTTTACTCTGTCCATCTTGGATCCCCAGACAAAACGAAACACCGTCCTGGTAATGGCCCTGCACACGGTGGCAAGGGGGGGCCAGGCCTGGGCCGTGTACTGCAGCACGGGCAGTACCTCGTTACGCAGGACCAGTGCTTTGCCCTCACAGGTGAGGCGTCTGAGGCTCCACAGACCGATCCGTTGGGTGATCTTGGTCAAGCGTTCCTCCCAGGACTTGAGGGCTGCTCCTTCCTTCCCGAACCAGACTCCAAGAACCTTGATGAAATCCGGCTGGATGCTGAAAGGGAAGGGGGCGGAGGAGGCCGGCTGCCAGTCCCCGAAGAGCATGGCTTCCGACTTCCCGCAGTTGACTTTGGCTCCCGAAGCCCGTCCGAAGGTCTCACAGGTCTGGACGAGGGTGTCGACTGAGCGCCGGTCCGCGCAGAAGACGGTCACGTCGTCCATGTAGAGCGAGCACTTGACCTCGAAGCGTTCTGGTCCTGGTGCGGTGATCCCTCTGATCTCTCCATTCCGCCGGATAGCCTCTGCAAAGAGTTCTATAACACAAACAAAAAGAAGAGGTGACAGAGGACAGCCTTGTCTGACCCCTGAGAGGACCGGGAAGCGGTCAGTCTTCCAGCCGTTTACCAACACCGAGCTGTGAATATCAAAATACATTAGTTGGACATACAAGCAAAACATGTTACCCAAACCTAACCTGTGCAGAGCTTTGCCCAGGAACTCATGGGAAACACGGTCGAAGGCCTTTTCCTGATCCAACGAGATCAGGGCTGCGTGCACCCGGCGGGCTTTGATGTACTCGACCGTGTCCCGCATGAGAGCCAGGCTGTCTGCGATGCGACGTCCGGGGATGCCGCAGGTCTGATCCGGGTGGATGATCCGTCCGATAACAGTCTTCAATCTCGTTGCCATCGTCTTGGCCAGGATCTTGTAGTCGACGTTCAGAAGGGTGATGGGACGCCAATTCTTCAGGTCGCACCTCTCTCCTTTACGCTTGTACAGGATCGTGACCATTCCTTCCCTCAGAGATGGAGGCATTCTGCCCTCCACCACCATCTCCTCATACAGCCCTAACAGGTCCGGACAGATTAGGTCTCCCAGCGCTACATAGAGCTCTGCTGGGAGGCCGTCACTGCCCGGTGTCCTGCCAGAACTAAAGGATTTGGCGGCCGAGAGCAGCTCGTCCACCGTCAGAGGAACATCCATGGCCGCCGCGTCTGCAGGGTCAAGATGGTTAGTGATACCTGACAGGAACTTATCGGCGGCCTCGGGGTCAGTAGTCTTGCGGGCGTAGAGTTCGCTGTAGAAGTCGCTGACGACCTTCATCACGTTCTCTTTCCCGCGTCGCATGCTTCCACTCTCGTCTCGTAGTTCATTCATGGGCGTGTGACCGGCGTGGAGTTTCCTGAAAAAGAACGAGTTACATTTGTCACCCTTCTCCAGGTTCTCCACTTTGGAACGGAAGACAATTCGCTCGGACTCCTCCTCGAAGTGCCTTTTCAGGCTCCTCTTAGTCTCCTCCAGCTCCTCTCTCACGTCCCAGCCGCATCGAAGAAGGTCCTGCAGGGAACGCAGCTCACGCTGGAGTCTCCTGAAGTCCCTCCTCTTCAGACACGCCTGTTGTTGACTCTTTGCCTGAAAGAAGAAACGGAACTCGAGTTTAACGTATTCCCACCAGTCAGAAACAGACTGGAAGCCCGCCTTGTAGGCCCGCCACGTGGAGTAGGCAGCTCTAAGCTCCTCCAGAATCTCACCCTTTTCCAGCAGAGAGCAGTTCAGCTTCCAGGAGCCCGGGCCAATGGGAAAGCCATGGCCCAGCACACCTTGAAAGTGAATGGCTCTGTGGTCAGAGAAGAAGCAGGGGACCATCGAGTGCCCACTCCGCCCAACCGCCCGAGAGGTAAACACAAAGTCAATCCTGGAACGCAGCGAGCCATCGGATCGGCACCATGAATAGTTCACGGATCCGTGTCCGATGGAGCCAACGACGTCCACAAGAGAGGCTTCGGTCACCATCTCAATGAGCAGTTTGGATGTGACGTCCAACTTGGCAGCCGTTCCAGAACTGCGTCCATCCTCCTCAATTGGGCAGTTGAAATCCCCGGCCATCACTACCGTCCTGGCGGTAGCGAGCTGAGGGCGCAGGGCTTGGAGGAGCTCCAGTCGATCGCTCTTCACAGGAGAAGCATACACATTGATGAACCTGACAGGTTCTCCCGCCCAGGTGCCATCCACGAGCAGTAACCTGCCGCAGACGATTTCCTGAACAGAGTCCAATGTGAAGGCGCTTCCCCTGATCAGCACGGCGACCCCCGCGGACCTACAGTCGCCTCCGCCGGACCAGTAGGATGGGCCATGGGTCCACTCCCTGGCCAGATGGTTGAAGGACCTAGAGGAGGGAAGGGAGCATTCCTGCAGGAAAAATACATCACTAGACTGAGTGTTAAGGAACGCAAAAATTGTCTGACGTCGGAACTTGTCTCTGATGCTCCTAACATTAATGGAAAAGATGTTAATGTTAGCAGTCATTGGAGGAAAGAGAAAGTTAGCGCAGGCGGTGTGCCTTAGTTACCACTCCGGTCGGGCGGTTCTTCCTCTTTGGCACCTGCTGGTAAGGGTATCTCCAGCAGACCCTCTTCTTCTAGCTGATCGAGCAGGGATGGTGCCTCAGTGGCTTCCGACTCCTCCATTTCTTCTTCGGCCACAAGGGACTCCACCATCTGCTCCAACACGTCCGGTTCTGGGAGGAGGCCATCCTCCTCTTCCTGGGGTGGATTGGGGTCCACAATGAACAGCTTGGAAGGTTCTGCGACAGGACTATCTTCCACCTTCCTTTTCCTTTGGCCTGTACCTGAGGAGACAAGAGCTGGAAAATCCTCCTCGGTGAAAAGTGCAAGAGTGCTGGGGCCCTCTGCTCTCATGGTCTGGGGAGGGAGAGTGGGCTTTGGGGGGGGGGTGAGGAGACCAACTGAGGAGTAGGGAAATGAGGTGGAGGTAGTGGAATCCTCAGTAGGGTTGGCCGGGGGGGGAGGGGTTTGGACAGGGGTGACAGGGGGGGGGACCAGGGAGGGGGCAACAGTTTTCTTACCCTTCTTTTTCCTGGACTCCGTGGCTGCTGGGGCATCGGCTGGAGCCACGGTCGCCGGGTTCTTGGCCGCCTTGTCCTTGGCCTCTGTGGCCTCGGTCGTAGCTGCCTTGGTCGACGAAGCTGTGACTACCCGATACTGGGTCGCCGCGGCAACCCGTGCCCAGGATTTCTCCCGCTGTGGGCAGTCCTTGTAAAGGTGGTCGATCGCTTCTCGGCCTTTTGGCTAAGATCAAGTGTAGTATCTGTTCTTATCAGAACAAACTGAGCTAGCTACACTTGACGAGATACGATCAGGGAGACGAGCTCCGAAGCCCAGCCGAGACCGGAAGAGGGAGATCGGACGGAAGAAGAGCTTGGCAGAAAGAAGCAAGAAGACGAAGGCTCGGAGAAGACTTGGGGAGACCAGAGGAACTTCGAGGAGGAACACAGCGGGAGAAGACACCCGGAGAAGAATCCAAGATCCAGCTCCGGGAATTCAAGCAGGAACCAGCCATGGCAAGCAAGCCAGAGAAGGCAGCCAAGAAGGCTCAGGACCCAGGGACCTCCAGGAAGGCTCATCCAGAGGCTTCTTCGGCCCAAGAGGCCCCTACCTCCGACGCCAGCCAGCCGGAGGGAGCCCGGACGCCGCCTGAAAAGGCTCCAACCCTGGAGCCTTGGATGCGGCAGACGGTCGCCCTGAAGCTAAAGGCGGTGGATGGTAGGTTGCCGGACATGTCCAGCGACGTGTTCTGCAAGAAGATGATTCTGGATCAGGGCTTCTCCAGGGCGGAAACCCTGAGTGTCCAGACCTTCATGACTGGCATTTTTCTGGTAACCTTTGCCACGGTGAATGCCTGCAGGAGATACTGGGAGGCGATGAACGCAGCGATGCCGGACTCCCCTTTTCATTCTTTTTTAGGATCCTGTCCTATACAGAGGGATGAGAAGAGGATCACGGTCTCCATGCGGAACCCGCACACCCCAGGAAGAGACATCTCCACGTTCCTGGGACGTCTCTGCACAGTGGTGAGGGAGCCATCCCACATCCTTAACGGCAACGGATTCTGGACGGGTAAGTGGTCAGTAACCGTTCGACTCTACAGGGAACCAGCATCCGAGGATGGTCTCCAGCACCTGCCCCCGACATTCTCTCTGGGAAACTCCTTTGGTCTCATCTACTACCCGGACATGCCACACAACTGCAGGAAATGTGGCGGGAAAGGGCATTCGATGAAGACCTGCAAGGAGGACGCCTGCAGGGTTTGCCGGGTGACGGGACACAGCTCCAAGGACTGCCCAAAGAAGAAGACTTGCAACCTATGTGGACAGGCGGACCACCTTTACAAGGACTGATAAGAACAGATACTACACTTGATCTTAGCCAAAAGGCCGAGAAGCGATAACCAGAATTGGTTTGGGCCTCGAGTGGCACCCTGGCCTATGCCGGACACATCTTAGGGAGAGAGAGCGAGAGGGAGACAAACCCACGCCTACACAAGACATTTTGTCACCCAAGCCAACCCTTGAAAAGGCTGCTTTGCAGAGCAAAAACAAGAAGAATGGTGCGTTTTGCAGCCGCCGCCCACTGCAATGAATCTGAATAACTCCTCCTTTAGGGCGCAAGCAACTCCCCTCCCCCTTGCAGTCTTTCCAATTCACGATACAAAAAGACGGACAGGACAGGTTGCCTGACTTTCCGTCACTGCCACCCTTTGCCATCCTTACCCGTAGAAAGCCCTTTCATCATCCCCAAACCCTAATCTTTTCCCTTTCCTTCCCAGCCCCCAAACCCTGCCCTCTGTACCTTTCTCACCACCCGCTTCCCTTCTCCTGTCATCCCCCTACCACCCGGGAAAAAAAGAGATTGCCCCCTCCTTCCACTAGCCCACCCTCCCACCCAAAGAACAACTTCTTCTGCGCAGCTTGTTTTCTAGGCAGCAGCGCTATTGTGATGTCATCGGGGGGCATTGTGACAAGCCGCCAGTGTTCCGTCTCTTCATGTTGTGCACTGTTCAAACCGAAAATACATCAACAGGCAGGCTACAGAAAAGCTTACTAACAAAGGTTAGAGAGGGGCTTTCTCAGAGGGCTTTTTACAGTTTGTCTATTCCCAATTAGCCGGTTTAGTATACTTAATGAAAGTACTAATTCTTTCATAGGCCGCCCATTCTTAGTATTTGACGTTCAGGTAACAACAGGTAACTTTATTTGGAGTGGAAGCAGAGAGATAACACCAGATGCCAATTGTAGATCCTCTCACACCTGTGGTCACTGCAGCATCTGACTCCACTTTGTCCAAAAGGGATCTATTCCATTCAATTACACATGATCTAGATTAGACTGACAACAAGATACTGCACGGGACATAGCAGAGTTGGTGAAGTTGAGTGGTGATGAGTTTGCTATTTGGATGAATAAAGCAAGTAAAAAGTGTGTTAGATAAAAATTCATTTCAATTCGCTAATCGGGCTAATATGAATCAGGTGAATCGAGTTCTGCTTTTGGAAACTGGGTTAAGAAGGGGTGCACCGTTCCTGGAGGTACTGCAATACCAGGTCAATGCGTGGAGTGGACAGAGCAAGCTCTTTTTCCATCTCCCTGTTCTAAAAATCCATTTAATATATGGTCCCCAGATAGGGGACGTATCAGATATTAAACTGATAAGAACAGATACTACACTTGATCTTAGCCAAAAGGCCGAGAAGCGATAACCAGAATTGGTTTGGGCCTCGAGTGGCACCCTGGCCTATGCCGGACACATCTTAGGGAGAGAGAGCGAGAGGGAGACAAACCCACGCCTACACAAGACATTTTGTCACCCAAGCCAACCCTTGAAAAGGCTGCTTTGCAGAGCAAAAACAAGAAGAATGGTGCGTTTTGCAGCCGCCGCCCACTGCAATGAATCTGAATAACTCCTCCTTTAGGGCGCAAGCAACTCCCCTCCCCCTTGCAGTCTTTCCAATTCACGATACAAAAAGACGGACAGGACAGGTTGCCTGACTTTCCGTCACTGCCACCCTTTGCCATCCTTACCCGTAGAAAGCCCTTTCATCATCCCCAAACCCTAATCTTTTCCCTTTCCTTCCCAGCCCCCAAACCCTGCCCTCTGTACCTTTCTCACCACCCGCTTCCCTTCTCCTGTCATCCCCCTACCACCCGGGAAAAAAAGAGATTGCCCCCTCCTTCCACTAGCCCACCCTCCCACCCAAAGAACAACTTCTTCTGCGCAGCTTGTTTTCTAGGCAGCAGCGCTATTGTGATGTCATCGGGGGGCATTGTGACAAGCCGCCAGTGTTCCGTCTCTTCATGTTGTGCACTGTTCAAACCGAAAATACATCAACAGGCAGGCTACAGAAAAGCTTACTAACAAAGGTTAGAGAGGGGCTTTCTCAGAGGGCTTTTTACAGTTTGTCTATTCCCAATTAGCCGGTTTAGTATACTTAATGAAAGTACTAATTCTTTCATAGGCCGCCCATTCTTAGTATTTGACGTTCAGGTAACAACAGGTAACTTTATTTGGAGTGGAAGCAGAGAGATAACACCAGATGCCAATTGTAGATCCTCTCACACCTGTGGTCACTGCAGCATCTGACTCCACTTTGTCCAAAAGGGATCTATTCCATTCAATTACACATGATCTAGATTAGACTGACAACAAGATACTGCACGGGACATAGCAGAGTTGGTGAAGTTGAGTGGTGATGAGTTTGCTATTTGGATGAATAAAGCAAGTAAAAAGTGTGTTAGATAAAAATTCATTTCAATTCGCTAATCGGGCTAATATGAATCAGGTGAATCGAGTTCTGCTTTTGGAAACTGGGTTAAGAAGGGGTGCACCGTTCCTGGAGGTACTGCAATACCAGGTCAATGCGTGGAGTGGACAGAGCAAGCTCTTTTTCCATCTCCCTGTTCTAAAAATCCATTTAATATATGGTCCCCAGATAGGGGACGTATCAGATATTAAACTGATAAGAACAGATACTACACTTGATCTTAGCCAAAAGGCCGAGAAGCGATAACCAGAATTGGTTTGGGCCTCGAGTGGCACCCTGGCCTATGCCGGACACATCTTAGGGAGAGAGAGCGAGAGGGAGACAAACCCACGCCTACACAAGACATTTTGTCACCCAAGCCAACCCTTGAAAAGGCTGCTTTGCAGAGCAAAAACAAGAAGAATGGTGCGTTTTGCAGCCGCCGCCCACTGCAATGAATCTGAATAACTCCTCCTTTAGGGCGCAAGCAACTCCCCTCCCCCTTGCAGTCTTTCCAATTCACGATACAAAAAGACGGACAGGACAGGTTGCCTGACTTTCCGTCACTGCCACCCTTTGCCATCCTTACCCGTAGAAAGCCCTTTCATCATCCCCAAACCCTAATCTTTTCCCTTTCCTTCCCAGCCCCCAAACCCTGCCCTCTGTACCTTTCTCACCACCCGCTTCCCTTCTCCTGTCATCCCCCTACCACCCGGGAAAAAAAGAGATTGCCCCCTCCTTCCACTAGCCCACCCTCCCACCCAAAGAACAACTTCTTCTGCGCAGCTTGTTTTCTAGGCAGCAGCGCTATTGTGATGTCATCGGGGGGCATTGTGACAAGCCGCCAGTGTTCCGTCTCTTCATGTTGTGCACTGTTCAAACCGAAAATACATCAACAGGCAGGCTACAGAAAAGCTTACTAACAAAGGTTAGAGAGGGGCTTTCTCAGAGGGCTTTTTACAGTTTGTGTATTCCCAATTAGCCGGTTTAGTATACTTAATGAAAGTACTAATTCTTTCATAGGCCGCCCATTCTTAGTATTTGACGTTCAGGTAACAACAGGTAACTTTATTTGGAGTGGAAGCAGAGAGATAACACCAGATGCCAATTGTAGATCCTCTCACACCTGTGGTCACTGCAGCATCTGACTCCACTTTGTCCAAAAGGGATCTATTCCATTCAATTACACATGATCTAGATTAGACTGACAACAAGATACTGCACGGGACATAGCAGAGTTGGTGAAGTTGAGTGGTGATGAGTTTGCTATTTGGATGAATAAAGCAAGTAAAAAGTGTGTTAGATAAAAATTCATTTCAATTCGCTAATCGGGCTAATATGAATCAGGTGAATCGAGTTCTGCTTTTGGAAACTGGGTTAAGAAGGGGTGCACCGTTCCTGGAGGTACTGCAATACCAGGTCAATGCGTGGAGTGGACAGAGCAAGCTCTTTTTCCATCTCCCTGTTCTAAAAATCCATTTAATATATGGTCCCCAGATAGGGGACGTATCAGATATTAAACTGATAAGAACAGATACTACACTTGATCTTAGCCAAAAGGCCGAGAAGCGATAACCAGAATTGGTTTGGGCCTCGAGTGGCACCCTGGCCTATGCCGGACACATCTTAGGGAGAGAGAGCGAGAGGGAGACAAACCCACGCCTACACAAGACATTTTGTCACCCAAGCCAACCCTTGAAAAGGCTGCTTTGCAGAGCAAAAACAAGAAGAATGGTGCGTTTTGCAGCCGCCGCCCACTGCAATGAATCTGAATAACTCCTCCTTTAGGGCGCAAGCAACTCCCCTCCCCCTTGCAGTCTTTCCAATTCACGATACAAAAAGACGGACAGGACAGGTTGCCTGACTTTCCGTCACTGCCACCCTTTGCCATCCTTACCCGTAGAAAGCCCTTTCATCATCCCCAAACCCTAATCTTTTCCCTTTCCTTCCCAGCCCCCAAACCCTGCCCTCTGTACCTTTCTCACCACCCGCTTCCCTTCTCCTGTCATCCCCCTACCACCCGGGAAAAAAAGAGATTGCCCCCTCCTTCCACTAGCCCACCCTCCCACCCAAAGAACAACTTCTTCTGCGCAGCTTGTTTTCTAGGCAGCAGCGCTATTGTGATGTCATCGGGGGGCATTGTGACAAGCCGCCAGTGTTCCGTCTCTTCATGTTGTGCACTGTTCAAACCGAAAATACATCAACAGGCAGGCTACAGAAAAGCTTACTAACAAAGGTTAGAGAGGGGCTTTCTCAGAGGGCTTTTTACAGTTTGTCTATTCCCAATTAGCCGGTTTAGTATACTTAATGAAAGTACTAATTCTTTCATAGGCCGCCCATTCTTAGTATTTGACGTTCAGGTAACAACAGGTAACTTTATTTGGAGTGGAAGCAGAGAGATAACACCAGATGCCAATTGTAGATCCTCTCACACCTGTGGTCACTGCAGCATCTGACTCCACTTTGTCCAAAAGGGATCTATTCCATTCAATTACACATGATCTAGATTAGACTGACAACAAGATACTGCACGGGACATAGCAGAGTTGGTGAAGTTGAGTGGTGATGAGTTTGCTATTTGGATGAATAAAGCAAGTAAAAAGTGTGTTAGATAAAAATTCATTTCAATTCGCTAATCGGGCTAATATGAATCAGGTGAATCGAGTTCTGCTTTTGGAAACTGGGTTAAGAAGGGGTGCACCGTTCCTGGAGGTACTGCAATACCAGGTCAATGCGTGGAGTGGACAGAGCAAGCTCTTTTTCCATCTCCCTGTTCTAAAAATCCATTTAATATATGGTCCCCAGATAGGGGACGTATCAGATATTAAACTGATAAGAACAGATACTACACTTGATCTTAGCCAGAAGGCCGAGAAGCGATAACCAGAATTGGTTTGGGCCTCGAGTGGCACCCTGGCCTATGCCGGACACATCTTAGGGAGAGAGAGCGAGAGGGAGACAAACCCACGCCTACACAAGACATTTTGTCACCCAAGCCAACCCTTGAAAAGGCTGCTTTGCAGAGCAAAAACAAGAAGAATGGTGCGTTTTGCAGCCGCCGCCCACTGCAATGAATCTGAATAACTCCTCCTTTAGGGCGCAAGCAACTCCCCTCCCCCTTGCAGTCTTTCCAATTCACGATACAAAAAGACGGACAGGACAGGTTGCCTGACTTTCCGTCACTGCCACCCTTTGCCATCCTTACCCGTAGAAAGCCCTTTCATCATCCCCAAACCCTAATCTTTTCCCTTTCCTTCCCAGCCCCCAAACCCTGCCCTCTGTACCTTTCTCACCACCCGCTTCCCTTCTCCTGTCATCCCCCTACCACCCGGGAAAAAAAGAGATTGCCCCCTCCTTCCACTAGCCCACCCTCCCACCCAAAGAACAACTTCTTCTGCGCAGCTTGTTTTCTAGGCAGCAGCGCTATTGTGATGTCATCGGGGGGCATTGTGACAAGCCGCCAGTGTTCCGTCTCTTCATGTTGTGCACTGTTCAAACCGAAAATACATCAACAGGCAGGCTACAGAAAAGCTTACTAACAAAGGTTAGAGAGGGGCTTTCTCAGAGGGCTTTTTACAGTTTGTCTATTCCCAATTAGCCGGTTTAGTATACTTAATGAAAGTACTAATTCTTTCATAGGCCGCCCATTCTTAGTATTTGACGTTCAGGTAACAACAGGTAACTTTATTTGGAGTGGAAGCAGAGAGATAACACCAGATGCCAATTGTAGATCCTCTCACACCTGTGGTCACTGCAGCATCTGACTCCACTTTGTCCAAAAGGGATCTATTCCATTCAATTACACATGATCTAGATTAGACTGACAACAAGATACTGCACGGGACATAGCAGAGTTGGTGAAGTTGAGTGGTGATGAGTTTGCTATTTGGATGAATAAAGCAAGTAAAAAGTGTGTTAGATAAAAATTCATTTCAATTCGCTAATCGGGCTAATATGAATCAGGTGAATCGAGTTCTGCTTTTGGAAACTGGGTTAAGAAGGGGTGCACCGTTCCTGGAGGTACTGCAATACCAGGTCAATGCGTGGAGTGGACAGAGCAAGCTCTTTTTCCATCTCCCTGTTCTAAAAATCCATTTAATATATGGTCCCCAGATAGGGGACGTATCAGATATTAAACTGATAAGAACAGATTTTTTTTTTTTTTTGAAGGATGAGTTTGAAAATAATAAAGTGACCGCCTCTCGTTGCCCAGGTAACTGTCCGTCACAAGAGGGCTATGACATCCTACGATGCACACTCCCCCAAGGCCAGCAGTTGTGCAATACCCTGGCACCTTTCAGCACCAACCAAGGTAGTACCCTCCCAAACTACACTTGATCTTAGCCAAAAGGCCGAGAAGCGATAACCAGAATTGGTTTGGGCCTCGAGTGGCACCCTGGCCTATGCCGGACACATCTTAGGGAGAGAGAGCGAGAGGGAGACAAACCCACGCCTACACAAGACATTTTGTCACCCAAGCCAACCCTTGAAAAGGCTGCTTTGCAGAGCAAAAACAAGAAGAATGGTGCGTTTTGCAGCCGCCGCCCACTGCAATGAATCTGAATAACTCCTCCTTTAGGGCGCAAGCAACTCCCCTCCCCCTTGCAGTCTTTCCAATTCACGATACAAAAAGACGGACAGGACAGGTTGCCTGACTTTCCGTCACTGCCACCCTTTGCCATCCTTACCCGTAGAAAGCCCTTTCATCATCCCCAAACCCTAATCTTTTCCCTTTCCTTCCCAGCCCCCAAACCCTGCCCTCTGTACCTTTCTCACCACCCGCTTCCCTTCTCCTGTCATCCCCCTACCACCCGGGAAAAAAAGAGATTGCCCCCTCCTTCCACTAGCCCACCCTCCCACCCAAAGAACAACTTCTTCTGCGCAGCTTGTTTTCTAGGCAGCAGCGCTATTGTGATGTCATCGGGGGGCATTGTGACAAGCCGCCAGTGCTCCGTCTCTTCATGTTGTGCACTGTTCAAACCGAAAATACATCAACAGGCAGGCTACAGAAAAGCTTACTAACAAAGGTTAGAGAGGGGCTTTCTCAGAGGGCTTTTTACAGTTTGTCTATTCCCAATTAGCCGGTTTAGTATACTTAATGAAAGTACTAATTCTTTCATAGGCCGCCCATTCTTAGTATTTGACGTTCAGGTAACAACAGGTAACTTTATTTGGAGTGGAAGCAGAGAGATAACACCAGATGCCAATTGTAGATCCTCTCACACCTGTGGTCACTGCAGCATCTGACTCCACTTTGTCCAAAAGGGATCTATTCCATTCAATTACACATGATCTAGATTAGACTGACAACAAGATACTGCACGGGACATAGCAGAGTTGGTGAAGTTGAGTGGTGATGAGTTTGCTATTTGGATGAATAAAGCAAGTAAAAAGTGTGTTAGATAAAAATTCATTTCAATTCGCTAATCGGGCTAATATGAATCAGGTGAATCGAGTTCTGCTTTTGGAAACTGGGTTAAGAAGGGGTGCACCGTTCCTGGAGGTACTGCAATACCAGGTCAATGCGTGGAGTGGACAGAGCAAGCTCTTTTTCCATCTCCCTGTTCTAAAAATCCATTTAATATATGGTCCCCAGAGAGGGGACGTATCAGATATTAAACTGATAAGAACAGATACTACACTTGATCTTAGCCAAAAGGCCGAGAAGCGATAACCAGAATTGGTTTGGGCCTCGAGTGGCACCCTGGCCTATGCCGGACACATCTTAGGGAGAGAGAGCGAGAGGGAGACAAACCCACGCCTACACAAGACATTTTGTCACCCAAGCCAACCCTTGAAAAGGCTGCTTTGCAGAGCAAAAACAAGAAGAATGGTGCGTTTTGCAGCCGCCGCCCACTGCAATGAATCTGAATAACTCCTCCTTTAGGGCGCAAGCAACTCCCCTCCCCCTTGCAGTCTTTCCAATTCACGATACAAAAAGACGGACAGGACAGGTTGCCTGACTTTCCGTCACTGCCACCCTTTGCCATCCTTACCCGTAGAAAGCCCTTTCATCATCCCCAAACCCTAATCTTTTCCCTTTCCTTCCCAGCCCCCAAACCCTGCCCTCTGTACCTTTCTCACCACCCGCTTCCCTTCTCCTGTCATCCCCCTACCACCCGGGAAAAAAAGAGATTGCCCCCTCCTTCCACTAGCCCACCCTCCCACCCAAAGAACAACTTCTTCTGCGCAGCTTGTTTTCTAGGCAGCAGCGCTATTGTGATGTCATCGGGGGGCATTGTGACAAGCCGCCAGTGCTCCGTCTCTTCATGTTGTGCACTGTTCAAACCGAAAATACATCAACAGGCAGGCTACAGAAAAGCTTACTAACAAAGGTTAGAGAGGGGCTTTCTCAGAGGGCTTTTTACAGTTTGTCTATTCCCAATTAGCCGGTTTAGTATACTTAATGAAAGTACTAATTCTTTCATAGGCCGCCCATTCTTAGTATTTGACGTTCAGGTAACAACAGGTAACTTTATTTGGAGTGGAAGCAGAGAGATAACACCAGATGCCAATTGTAGATCCTCTCACACCTGTGGTCACTGCAGCATCTGACTCCACTTTGTCCAAAAGGGATCTATTCCATTCAATTACACATGATCTAGATTAGACTGACAACAAGATACTGCACGGGACATAGCAGAGTTGGTGAAGTTGAGTGGTGATGAGTTTGCTATTTGGATGAATAAAGCAAGTAAAAAGTGTGTTAGATAAAAATTCATTTCAATTCGCTAATCGGGCTAATATGAATCAGGTGAATCGAGTTCTGCTTTTGGAAACTGGGTTAAGAAGGGGTGCACCGTTCCTGGAGGTACTGCAATACCAGGTCAATGCGTGGAGTGGACAGAGCAAGCTCTTTTTCCATCTCCCTGTTCTAAAAATCCATTTAATATATGGTCCCCAGATAGGGGACGTATCAGATATTAAACTGATAAGAACAGATACTACACTTGATCTTAGCCAAAAGGCCGAGAAGCGATAACCAGAATTGGTTTGGGCCTCGAGTGGCACCCTGGCCTATGCCGGACACATCTTAGGGAGAGAGAGCGAGAGGGAGACAAACCCACGCCTACACAAGACATTTTGTCACCCAAGCCAACCCTTGAAAAGGCTGCTTTGCAGAGCAAAAACAAGAAGAATGGTGCGTTTTGCAGCCGCCGCCCACTGCAATGAATCTGAATAACTCCTCCTTTAGGGCGCAAGCAACTCCCCTCCCCCTTGCAGTCTTTCCAATTCACGATACAAAAAGACGGACAGGACAGGTTGCCTGACTTTCCGTCACTGCCACCCTTTGCCATCCTTACCCGTAGAAAGCCCTTTCATCATCCCCAAACCCTAATCTTTTCCCTTTCCTTCCCAGCCCCCAAACCCTGCCCTCTGTACCTTTCTCACCACCCGCTTCCCTTCTCCTGTCATCCCCCTACCACCCGGGAAAAAAAGAGATTGCCCCCTCCTTCCACTAGCCCACCCTCCCACCCAAAGAACAACTTCTTCTGCGCAGCTTGTTTTCTAGGCAGCAGCGCTATTGTGATGTCATCGGGGGGCATTGTGACAAGCCGCCAGTGCTCCGTCTCTTCATGTTGTGCACTGTTCAAACCGAAAATACATCAACAGGCAGGCTACAGAAAAGCTTACTAACAAAGGTTAGAGAGGGGCTTTCTCAGAGGGCTTTTTACAGTTTGTCTATTCCCAATTAGCCGGTTTAGTATACTTAATGAAAGTACTAATTCTTTCATAGGCCGCCCATTCTTAGTATTTGACGTTCAGGTAACAACAGGTAACTTTATTTGGAGTGGAAGCAGAGAGATAACACCAGATGCCAATTGTAGATCCTCTCACACCTGTGGTCACTGCAGCATCTGACTCCACTTTGTCCAAAAGGGATCTATTCCATTCAATTACACATGATCTAGATTAGACTGACAACAAGATACTGCACGGGACATAGCAGAGTTGGTGAAGTTGAGTGGTGATGAGTTTGCTATTTGGATGAATAAAGCAAGTAAAAAGTGTGTTAGATAAAAATTCATTTCAATTCGCTAATCGGGCTAATATGAATCAGGTGAATCGAGTTCTGCTTTTGGAAACTGGGTTAAGAAGGGGTGCACCGTTCCTGGAGGTACTGCAATACCAGGTCAATGCGTGGAGTGGACAGAGCAAGCTCTTTTTCCATCTCCCTGTTCTAAAAATCCATTTAATATATGGTCCCCAGATAGGGGACGTATCAGATATTAAACTGATAAGAACAGATACTACACTTGATCTTAGCCAAAAGGCCGAGAAGCGATAACCAGAATTGGTTTGGGCCTCGAGTGGCACCCTGGCCTATGCCGGACACATCTTAGGGAGAGAGAGCGAGAGGGAGACAAACCCACGCCTACACAAGACATTTTGTCACCCAAGCCAACCCTTGAAAAGGCTGCTTTGCAGAGCAAAAACAAGAAGAATGGTGCGTTTTGCAGCCGCCGCCCACTGCAATGAATCTGAATAACTCCTCCTTTAGGGCGCAAGCAACTCCCCTCCCCCTTGCAGTCTTTCCAATTCACGATACAAAAAGACGGACAGGACAGGTTGCCTGACTTTCCGTCACTGCCACCCTTTGCCATCCTTACCCGTAGAAAGCCCTTTCATCATCCCCAAACCCTAATCTTTTCCCTTTCCTTCCCAGCCCCCAAACCCTGCCCTCTGTACCTTTCTCACCACCCGCTTCCCTTCTCCTGTCATCCCCCTACCACCCGGGAAAAAAAGAGATTGCCCCCTCCTTCCACTAGCCCACCCTCCCACCCAAAGAACAACTTCTTCTGCGCAGCTTGTTTTCTAGGCAGCAGCGCTATTGTGATGTCATCGGGGGGCATTGTGACAAGCCGCCAGTGTTCCGTCTCTTCATGTTGTGCACTGTTCAAACCGAAAATACATCAACAGGCAGGCTACAGAAAAGCTTACTAACAAAGGTTAGAGAGGGGCTTTCTCAGAGGGCTTTTTACAGTTTGTCTATTCCCAATTAGCCGGTTTAGTATACTTAATGAAAGTACTAATTCTTTCATAGGCCGCCCATTCTTAGTATTTGACGTTCAGGTAACAACAGGTAACTTTATTTGGAGTGGAAGCAGAGAGATAACACCAGATGCCAATTGTAGATCCTCTCACACCTGTGGTCACTGCAGCATCTGACTCCACTTTGTCCAAAAGGGATCTATTCCATTCAATTACACATGATCTAGATTAGACTGACAACAAGATACTGCACGGGACATAGCAGAGTTGGTGAAGTTGAGTGGTGATGAGTTTGCTATTTGGATGAATAAAGCAAGTAAAAAGTGTGTTAGATAAAAATTCATTTCAATTCGCTAATCGGGCTAATATGAATCAGGTGAATCGAGTTCTGCTTTTGGAAACTGGGTTAAGAAGGGGTGCACCGTTCCTGGAGGTACTGCAATACCAGGTCAATGCGTGGAGTGGACAGAGCAAGCTCTTTTTCCATCTCCCTGTTCTAAAAATCCATTTAATATATGGTCCCCAGATAGGGGACGTATCAGATATTAAACTGATAAGAACAGATACTACACTTGATCTTAGCCAAAAGGCCGAGAAGCGATAACCAGAATTGGTTTGGGCCTCGAGTGGCACCCTGGCCTATGCCGGACACATCTTAGGGAGAGAGAGCGAGAGGGAGACAAACCCACGCCTACACAAGACATTTTGTCACCCAAGCCAACCCTTGAAAAGGCTGCTTTGCAGAGCAAAAACAAGAAGAATGGTGCGTTTTGCAGCCGCCGCCCACTGCAATGAATCTGAATAACTCCTCCTTTAGGGCGCAAGCAACTCCCCTCCCCCTTGCAGTCTTTCCAATTCACGATACAAAAAGACGGACAGGACAGGTTGCCTGACTTTCCGTCACTGCCACCCTTTGCCATCCTTACCCGTAGAAAGCCCTTTCATCATCCCCAAACCCTAATCTTTTCCCTTTCCTTCCCAGCCCCCAAACCCTGCCCTCTGTACCTTTCTCACCACCCGCTTCCCTTCTCCTGTCATCCCCCTACCACCCGGGAAAAAAAGAGATTGCCCCCTCCTTCCACTAGCCCACCCTCCCACCCAAAGAACAACTTCTTCTGCGCAGCTTGTTTTCTAGGCAGCAGCGCTATTGTGATGTCATCGGGGGGCATTGTGACAAGCCACCAGTGTTCCGTCTCTTCATGTTGTGCACTGTTCAAACCGAAAATACATCAACAGGCAGGCTACAGAAAAGCTTACTAACAAAGGTTAGAGAGGGGCTTTCTCAGAGGGCTTTTTACAGTTTGTCTATTCCCAATTAGCCGGTTTAGTATACTTAATGAAAGTACTAATTCTTTCATAGGCCGCCCATTCTTAGTATTTGACGTTCAGGTAACAACAGGTAACTTTATTTGGAGTGGAAGCAGAGAGATAACACCAGATGCCAATTGTAGATCCTCTCACACCTGTGGTCACTGCAGCATCTGACTCCACTTTGTCCAAAAGGGATCTATTCCATTCAATTACACATGATCTAGATTAGACTGACAACAAGATACTGCACGGGACATAGCAGAGTTGGTGAAGTTGAGTGGTGATGAGTTTGCTATTTGGATGAATAAAGCAAGTAAAAAGTGTGTTAGATAAAAATTCATTTCAATTCGCTAATCGGGCTAATATGAATCAGGTGAATCGAGTTCTGCTTTTGGAAACTGGGTTAAGAAGGGGTGCACCGTTCCTGGAGGTACTGCAATACCAGGTCAATGCGTGGAGTGGACAGAGCAAGCTCTTTTTCCATCTCCCTGTTCTAAAAATCCATTTAATATATGGTCCCCAGATAGGGGACGTATCAGATATTAAACTGATAAGAACAGATTTTTTTTTTTTTTTTTTTTGAAGGATGAGTTTGAAAATAATAAAGTGACCGCCTCTCGTTGCCCAGGTAACCGTCCGTCACAAGAGGGCTATGACATCCTACGATGCACACTCCCCCAAGGTCAGCAGTTGTGCAATACCCTGGCACCTTTCAGCACCAACCAAGGTAGTACCCTCCCAAACTACACTTGATCTTAGCCAAAAGGCCGAGAAGCGATAACCAGAATTGGTTTGGGCCTCGAGTGGCACCCTGGCCTATGCCGGACACATCTTAGGGAGAGAGAGCGAGAGGGAGACAAACCCACGCCTACACAAGACATTTTGTCACCCAAGCCAACCCTTGAAAAGGCTGCTTTGCAGAGCAAAAACAAGAAGAATGGTGCGTTTTGCAGCCGCCGCCCACTGCAATGAATCTGAATAACTCCTCCTTTAGGGCGCAAGCAACTCCCCTCCCCCTTGCAGTCTTTCCAATTCACGATACAAAAAGACGGACAGGACAGGTTGCCTGACTTTCCGTCACTGCCACCCTTTGCCATCCTTACCCGTAGAAAGCCCTTTCATCATCCCCAAACCCTAATCTTTTCCCTTTCCTTCCCAGCCCCCAAACCCTGCCCTCTGTACCTTTCTCACCACCCGCTTCCCTTCTCCTGTCATCCCCCTACCACCCGGGAAAAAAAGAGATTGCCCCCTCCTTCCACTAGCCCACCCTCCCACCCAAAGAACAACTTCTTCTGCGCAGCTTGTTTTCTAGGCAGCAGCGCTATTGTGATGTCATCGGGGGGCATTGTGACAAGCAGCCAGTGTTCCGTCTCTTCATGTTGTGCACTGTTCAAACCGAAAATACATCAACAGGCAGGCTACAGAAAAGCTTACTAACAAAGGTTAGAGAGGGGCTTTCTCAGAGGGCTTTTTACAGTTTGTCTATTCCCAATTAGCCGGTTTAGTATACTTAATGAAAGTACTAATTCTTTCATAGGCCGCCCATTCTTAGTATTTGACGTTCAGGTAACAACAGGTAACTTTATTTGGAGTGGAAGCAGAGAGATAACACCAGATGCCAATTGTAGATCCTCTCACACCTGTGGTCACTGCAGCATCTGACTCCACTTTATCCAAAAGGGATCTATTCCATTCAATTACACATGATCTAGATTAGACTGACAACAAGATACTGCACGGGACATAGCAGAGTTGGTGAAGTTGAGTGGTGATGAGTTTGCTATTTGGATGAATAAAGCAAGTAAAAAGTGTGTTAGATAAAAATTCATTTCAATTCGCTAATCGGGCTAATATGAATCAGGTGAATCGAGTTCTGCTTTTGGAAACTGGGTTAAGAAGGGGTGCACCGTTCCTGGAGGTACTGCAATACCAGGTCAATGCGTGGAGTGGACAGAGCAAGCTCTTTTTCCATCTCCCTGTTCTAAAAATCCATTTAATATATGGTCCCCAGATAGGGGACGTATCAGATATTAAACTGATAAGAACAGATACTACACTTGATCTTAGCCAAAAGGCCGAGAAGCGATAACCAGAATTGGTTTGGGCCTCGAGTGGCACCCTGGCCTATGCCGGACACATCTTAGGGAGAGAGAGCGAGAGGGAGACAAACCCACGCCTACACAAGACATTTTGTCACCCAAGCCAACCCTTGAAAAGGCTGCTTTGCAGAGCAAAAACAAGAAGAATGGTGCGTTTTGCAGCCGCCGCCCACTGCAATGAATCTGAATAACTCCTCCTTTAGGGCGCAAGCAACTCCCCTCCCCCTTGCAGTCTTTCCAATTCACGATACAAAAAGACGGACAGGACAGGTTGCCTGACTTTCCGTCACTGCCACCCTTTGCCATCCTTACCCGTAGAAAGCCCTTTCATCATCCCCAAACCCTAATCTTTTCCCTTTCCTTCCCAGCCCCCAAACCCTGCCCTCTGTACCTTTCTCACCACCCGCTTCCCTTCTCCTGTCATCCCCCTACCACCCGGGAAAAAAAGAGATTGCCCCCTCCTTCCACTAGCCCACCCTCCCACCCAAAGAACAACTTCTTCTGCGCAGCTTGTTTTCTAGGCAGCAGCGCTATTGTGATGTCATCGGGGGGCATTGTGACAAGCCGCCAGTGTTCCGTCTCTTCATGTTGTGCACTGTTCAAACCGAAAATACATCAACAGGCAGGCTACAGAAAAGCTTACTAACAAAGGTTAGAGAGGGGCTTTCTCAGAGGGCTTTTTACAGTTTGTCTATTCCCAATTAGCCGGTTTAGTATACTTAATGAAAGTACTAATTCTTTCATAGGCCGCCCATTCTTAGTATTTGACGTTCAGGTAACAACAGGTAACTTTATTTGGAGTGGAAGCAGAGAGATAACACCAGATGCCAATTGTAGATCCTCTCACACCTGTGGTCACTGCAGCATCTGACTCCACTTTGTCCAAAAGGGATCTATTCCATTCAATTACAAATGATCTAGATTAGACTGACAACAAGATACTGCACGGGACATAGCAGAGTTGGTGAAGTTGAGTGGTGATGAGTTTGCTATTTGGATGAATAAAGCAAGTAAAAAGTGTGTTAGATAAAAATTCATTTCAATTCGCTAATCGGGCTAATATGAATCAGGTGAATCGAGTTCTGCTTTTGGAAACTGGGTTAAGAAGGGGTGCACCGTTCCTGGAGGTACTGCAATACCAGGTCAATGCGTGGAGTGGACAGAGCAAGCTCTTTTTCCATCTCCCTGTTCTAAAAATCCATTTAATATATGGTCCCCAGATAGGGGACGTATCAGATATTAAACTGATAAGAACAGATACTACACTTGATCTTAGCCAAAAGGCCGAGAAGCGATAACCAGAATTGGTTTGGGCCTCGAGTGGCACCCTGGCCTATGCCGGACACATCTTAGGGAGAGAGAGCGAGAGGGAGACAAACCCACGCCTACACAAGACATTTTGTCACCCAAGCCAACCCTTGAAAAGGCTGCTTTGCAGAGCAAAAACAAGAAGAATGGTGCGTTTTGCAGCCGCCGCCCACTGCAATGAATCTGAATAACTCCTCCTTTAGGGCGCAAGCAACTCCCCTCCCCCTTGCAGTCTTTCCAATTCACGATACAAAAAGACGGACAGGACAGGTTGCCTGACTTTCCGTCACTGCCACCCTTTGCCATCCTTACCCGTAGAAAGCCCTTTCATCATCCCCAAACCCTAATCTTTTCCCTTTCCTTCCCAGCCCCCAAACCCTGCCCTCTGTACCTTTCTCACCACCCGCTTCCCTTCTCCTGTCATCCCCCTACCACCCGGGAAAAAAAGAGATTGCCCCCTCCTTCCACTAGCCCACCCTCCCACCCAAAGAACAACTTCTTCTGCGCAGCTTGTTTTCTAGGCAGCAGCGCTATTGTGATGTCATCGGGGGGCATTGTGACAAGCCGCCAGTGTTCCGTCTCTTCATGTTGTGCACTGTTCAAACCGAAAATACATCAACAGGCAGGCTACAGAAAAGCTTACTAACAAAGGTTAGAGAGGGGCTTTCTCAGAGGGCTTTTTACAGTTTGTCTATTCCCAATTAGCCGGTTTAGTATACTTAATGAAAGTACTAATTCTTTCATAGGCCGCCCATTCTTAGTATTTGACGTTCAGGTAACAACAGGTAACTTTATTTGGAGTGGAAGCAGAGAGATAACACCAGATGCCAATTGTAGATCCTCTCACACCTGTGGTCACTGCAGCATCTGACTCCACTTTGTCCAAAAGGGATCTATTCCATTCAATTACACATGATCTAGATTAGACTGACAACAAGATACTGCACGGGACATAGCAGAGTTGGTGAAGTTGAGTGGTGATGAGTTTGCTATTTGGATGAATAAAGCAAGTAAAAAGTGTGTTAGATAAAAATTCATTTCAATTCGCTAATCGGGCTAATATGAATCAGGTGAATCGAGTTCTGCTTTTGGAAACTGGGTTAAGAAGGGGTGCACCGTTCCTGGAGGTACTGCAATACCAGGTCAATGCGTGGAGTGGACAGAGCAAGCTCTTTTTCCATCTCCCTGTTCTAAAAATCCATTTAATATATGGTCCCCAGATAGGGGACGTATCAGATATTAAACTGATAAGAACAGATACTACACTTGATCTTAGCCAAAAGGCCGAGAAGCGATAACCAGAATTGGTTTGGGCCTCGAGTGGCACCCTGGCCTATGCCGGACACATCTTAGGGAGAGAGAGCGAGAGGGAGACAAACCCACGCCTACACAAGACATTTTGTCACCCAAGCCAACCCTTGAAAAGGCTGCTTTGCAGAGCAAAAACAAGAAGAATGGTGCGTTTTGCAGCCGCCGCCCACTGCAATGAATCTGAATAACTCCTCCTTTAGGGCGCAAGCAACTCCCCTCCCCCTTGCAGTCTTTCCAATTCACGATACAAAAAGACGGACAGGACAGGTTGCCTGACTTTCCGTCACTGCCACCCTTTGCCATCCTTACCCGTAGAAAGCCCTTTCATCATCCCCAAACCCTAATCTTTTCCCTTTCCTTCCCAGCCCCCAAACCCTGCCCTCTGTACCTTTCTCACCACCCGCTTCCCTTCTCCTGTCATCCCCCTACCACCCGGGAAAAAAAGAGATTGCCCCCTCCTTCCACTAGCCCACCCTCCCACCCAAAGAACAACTTCTTCTGCGCAGCTTGTTTTCTAGGCAGCAGCGCTATTGTGATGTCATCGGGGGGCATTGTGACAAGCCGCCAGTGTTCCGTCTCTTCATGTTGTGCACTGTTCAAACCGAAAATACATCAACAGGCAGGCTACAGAAAAGCTTACTAACAAAGGTTAGAGAGGGGCTTTCTCAGAGGGCTTTTTACAGTTTGTCTATTCCCAATTAGCCGGTTTAGTATACTTAATGAAAGTACTAATTCTTTCATAGGCCGCCCATTCTTAGTATTTGACGTTCAGGTAACAACAGGTAACTTTATTTGGAGTGGAAGCAGAGAGATAACACCAGATGCCAATTGTAGATCCTCTCACACCTGTGGTCACTGCAGCATCTGACTCCACTTTGTCCAAAAGGGATCTATTCCATTCAATTACACATGATCTAGATTAGACTGACAACAAGATACTGCACGGGACATAGCAGAGTTGGTGAAGTTGAGTGGTGATGAGTTTGCTATTTGGATGAATAAAGCAAGTAAAAAGTGTGTTAGATAAAAATTCATTTCAATTCGCTAATCGGGCTAATATGAATCAGGTGAATCGAGTTCTGCTTTTGGAAACTGGGTTAAGAAGGGGTGCACCGTTCCTGGAGGTACTGCAATACCAGGTCAATGCGTGGAGTGGACAGAGCAAGCTCTTTTTCCATCTCCCTGTTCTAAAAATCCATTTAATATATGGTCCCCAGATAGGGGACGTATCAGATATTAAACTGATAAGAACAGATACTACACTTGATCTTAGCCAAAAGGCCGAGAAGCGATAACCAGAATTGGTTTGGGCCTCGAGTGGCACCCTGGCCTATGCCGGACACATCTTAGGGAGAGAGAGCGAGAGGGAGACAAACCCACGCCTACACAAGACATTTTGTCACCCAAGCCAACCCTTGAAAAGGCTGCTTTGCAGAGCAAAAACAAGAAGAATGGTGCGTTTTGCAGCCGCCGCCCACTGCAATGAATCTGAATAACTCCTCCTTTAGGGCGCAAGCAACTCCCCTCCCCCTTGCAGTCTTTCCAATTCACGATACAAAAAGACGGACAGGACAGGTTGCCTGACTTTCCGTCACTGCCACCCTTTGCCATCCTTACCCGTAGACAGCCCTTTCATCATCCCCAAACCCTAATCTTTTCCCTTTCCTTCCCAGCCCCCAAACCCTGCCCTCTGTACCTTTCTCACCACCCGCTTCCCTTCTCCTGTCATCCCCCTACCACCCGGGAAAAAAAGAGATTGCCCCCTCCTTCCACTAGCCCACCCTCCCACCCAAAGAACAACTTCTTCTGCGCAGCTTGTTTTCTAGGCAGCAGCGCTATTGTGATGTCATCGGGGGGCATTGTGACAAGCCGCCAGTGTTCCGTCTCTTCATGTTGTGCACTGTTCAAACCGAAAATACATCAACAGGCAGGCTACAGAAAAGCTTACTAACAAAGGTTAGAGAGGGGCTTTCTCAGAGGGCTTTTTACAGTTTGTCTATTCCCAATTAGCCGGTTTAGTATACTTAATGAAAGTACTAATTCTTTCATAGGCCGCCCATTCTTAGTATTTGACGTTCAGGTAACAACAGGTAACTTTATTTGGAGTGGAAGCAGAGAGATAACACCAGATGCCAATTGTAGATCCTCTCACACCTGTGGTCACTGCAGCATCTGACTCCACTTTGTCCAAAAGGGATCTATTCCATTCAATTACACATGATCTAGATTAGACTGACAACAAGATACTGCACGGGACATAGCAGAGTTGGTGAAGTTGAGTGGTGATGAGTTTGCTATTTGGATGAATAAAGCAAGTAAAAAGTGTGTTAGATAAAAATTCATTTCAATTCGCTAATCGGGCTAATATGAATCAGGTGAATCGAGTTCTGCTTTTGGAAACTGGGTTAAGAAGGGGTGCACCGTTCCTGGAGGTACTGCAATACCAGGTCAATGCGTGGAGTGGACAGAGCAAGCTCTTTTTCCATCTCCCTGTTCTAAAAATCCATTTAATATATGGTCCCCAGATAGGGGACGTATCAGATATTAAACTGATAAGAACAGATACTACACTTGATCTTAGCCAAAAGGCCGAGAAGCGATAACCAGAATTGGTTTGGGCCTCGAGTGGCACCCTGGCCTATGCCGGACACATCTTAGGGAGAGAGAGCGAGAGGGAGACAAACCCACGCCTACACAAGACATTTTGTCACCCAAGCCAACCCTTGAAAAGGCTGCTTTGCAGAGCAAAAACAAGAAGAATGGTGCGTTTTGCAGCCGCCGCCCACTGCAATGAATCTGAATAACTCCTCCTTTAGGGCGCAAGCAACTCCCCTCCCCCTTGCAGTCTTTCCAATTCACGATACAAAAAGACGGACAGGACAGGTTGCCTGACTTTCCGTCACTGCCACCCTTTGCCATCCTTACCCGTAGAAAGCCCTTTCATCATCCCCAAACCCTAATCTTTTCCCTTTCCTTCCCAGCCCCCAAACCCTGCCCTCTGTACCTTTCTCACCACCCGCTTCCCTTCTCCTGTCATCCCCCTACCACCCGGGAAAAAAAGAGATTGCCCCCTCCTTCCACTAGCCCACCCTCCCACCCAAAGAACAACTTCTTCTGCGCAGCTTGTTTTCTAGGCAGCAGCGCTATTGTGATGTCATCGGGGGGCATTGTGACAAGCCGCCAGTGTTCCGTCTCTTCATGTTGTGCACTGTTCAAACCGAAAATACATCAACAGGCAGGCTACAGAAAAGCTTACTAACAAAGGTTAGAGAGGGGCTTTCTCAGAGGGCTTTTTACAGTTTGTCTATTCCCAATTAGCCGGTTTAGTATACTTAATGAAAGTACTAATTCTTTCATAGGCCGCCCATTCTTAGTATTTGACGTTCAGGTAACAACAGGTAACTTTATTTGGAGTGGAAGCAGAGAGATAACACCAGATGCCAATTGTAGATCCTCTCACACCTGTGGTCACTGCAGCATCTGACTCCACTTTGTCCAAAAGGGATCTATTCCATTCAATTACACATGATCTAGATTAGACTGACAACAAGATACTGCACGGGACATAGCAGAGTTGGTGAAGTTGAGTGGTGATGAGTTTGCTATTTGGATGAATAAAGCAAGTAAAAAGTGTGTTAGATAAAAATTCATTTCAATTCGCTAATCGGGCTAATATGAATCAGGTGAATCGAGTTCTGCTTTTGGAAACTGGGTTAAGAAGGGGTGCACCGTTCCTGGAGGTACTGCAATACCAGGTCAATGCGTGGAGTGGACAGAGCAAGCTCTTTTTCCATCTCCCTGTTCTAAAAATCCATTTAATATATGGTCCCCAGATAGGGGACGTATCAGATATTAAACTGATAAGAACAGATACTACACTTGATCTTAGCCAAAAGGCCGAGAAGCGATAACCAGAATTGGTTTGGGCCTCGAGTGGCACCCTGGCCTATGCCGGACACATCTTAGGGAGAGAGAGCGAGAGGGAGACAAACCCACGCCTACACAAGACATTTTGTCACCCAAGCCAACCCTTGAAAAGGCTGCTTTGCAGAGCAAAAACAAGAAGAATGGTGCGTTTTGCAGCCGCCGCCCACTGCAATGAATCTGAATAACTCCTCCTTTAGGGCGCAAGCAACTCCCCTCCCCCTTGCAGTCTTTCCAATTCACGATACAAAAAGACGGACAGGACAGGTTGCCTGACTTTCCGTCACTGCCACCCTTTGCCATCCTTACCCGTAGAAAGCCCTTTCATCATCCCCAAACCCTAATCTTTTCCCTTTCCTTCCCAGCCCCCAAACCCTGCCCTCTGTACCTTTCTCACCACCCGCTTCCCTTCTCCTGTCATCCCCCTACCACCCGGGAAAAAAAGAGATTGCCCCCTCCTTCCACTAGCCCACCCTCCCACCCAAAGAACAACTTCTTCTGCGCAGCTTGTTTTCTAGGCAGCAGCGCTATTGTGATGTCATCGGGGGGCATTGTGACAAGCCGCCAGTGTTCCGTCTCTTCATGTTGTGCACTGTTCAAACCGAAAATACATCAACAGGCAGGCTACAGAAAAGCTTACTAACAAAGGTTAGAGAGGGGCTTTCTCAGAGGGCTTTTTACAGTTTGTCTATTCCCAATTAGCCGGTTTAGTATACTTAATGAAAGTACTAATTCTTTCATAGGCCGCCCATTCTTAGTATTTGACGTTCAGGTAACAACAGGTAACTTTATTTGGAGTGGAAGCAGAGAGATAACACCAGATGCCAATTGTAGATCCTCTCACACCTGTGGTCACTGCAGCATCTGACTCCACTTTGTCCAAAAGGGATCTATTCCATTCAATTACACATGATCTAGATTAGACTGACAACAAGATACTGCACGGGACATAGCAGAGTTGGTGAAGTTGAGTGGTGATGAGTTTGCTATTTGGATGAATAAAGCAAGTAAAAAGTGTGTTAGATAAAAATTCATTTCAATTCGCTAATCGGGCTAATATGAATCAGGTGAATCGAGTTCTGCTTTTGGAAACTGGGTTAAGAAGGGGTGCACCGTTCCTGGAGGTACTGCAATACCAGGTCAATGCGTGGAGTGGACAGAGCAAGCTCTTTTTCCATCTCCCTGTTCTAAAAATCCATTTAATATATGGTCCCCAGATAGGGGACGTATCAGATATTAAACTGATAAGAACAGATACTACACTTGATCTTAGCCAAAAGGCCGAGAAGCGATAACCAGAATTGGTTTGGGCCTCGAGTGGCACCCTGGCCTATGCCGGACACATCTTAGGGAGAGAGAGCGAGAGGGAGACAAACCCACGCCTACACAAGACATTTTGTCACCCAAGCCAACCCTTGAAAAGGCTGCTTTGCAGAGCAAAAACAAGAAGAATGGTGCGTTTTGCAGCCGCCGCCCACTGCAATGAATCTGAATAACTCCTCCTTTAGGGCGCAAGCAACTCCCCTCCCCCTTGCAGTCTTTCCAATTCACGATACAAAAAGACGGACAGGACAGGTTGCCTGACTTTCCGTCACTGCCACCCTTTGCCATCCTTACCCGTAGAAAGCCCTTTCATCATCCCCAAACCCTAATCTTTTCCCTTTCCTTCCCAGCCCCCAAACCCTGCCCTCTGTACCTTTCTCACCACCCGCTTCCCTTCTCCTGTCATCCCCCTACCACCCGGGAAAAAAAGAGATTGCCCCCTCCTTCCACTAGCCCACCCTCCCACCCAAAGAACAACTTCTTCTGCGCAGCTTGTTTTCTAGGCAGCAGCGCTATTGTGATGTCATCGGGGGGCATTGTGACAAGCCGCCAGTGTTCAGTCTCTTCATGTTGTGCACTGTTCAAACCGAAAATACATCAACAGGCAGGCTACAGAAAAGCTTACTAACAAAGGTTAGAGAGGGGCTTTCTCAGAGGGCTTTTTACAGTTTGTCTATTCCCAATTAGCCGGTTTAGTATACTTAATGAAAGTACTAATTCTTTCATAGGCCGCCCATTCTTAGTATTTGACGTTCAGGTAACGACAGGTAACTTTATTTGGAGTGGAAGCAGAGAGATAACACCAGATGCCAATTGTAGATCCTCTCACACCTGTGGTCACTGCAGCATCTGACTCCACTTTGTCCAAAAGGGATCTATTCCATTCAATTACACATGATCTAGATTAGACTGACAACAAGATACTGCACGGGACATAGCAGAGTTGGTGAAGTTGAGTGGTGATGAGTTTGCTATTTGGATGAATAAAGCAAGTAAAAAGTGTGTTAGATAAAAATTCATTTCAATTCGCTAATCGGGCTAATATGAATCAGGTGAATCGAGTTCTGCTTTTGGAAACTGGGTTAAGAAGGGGTGCACCGTTCCTGGAGGTACTGCAATACCAGGTCAATGCGTGGAGTGGACAGAGCAAGCTCTTTTTCCATCTCCCTGTTCTAAAAATCCATTTAATATATGGTCCCCAGATAGGGGACGTATCAGATATTAAACTGATAAGAACAGATACTACACTTGATCTTAGCCAAAAGGCCGAGAAGCGATAACCAGAATTGGTTTGGGCCTCGAGTGGCACCCTGGCCTATGCCGGACACATCTTAGGGAGAGAGAGCGAGAGGGAGACAAACCCACGCCTACACAAGACATTTTGTCACCCAAGCCAACCCTTGAAAAGGCTGCTTTGCAGAGCAAAAACAAGAAGAATGGTGCGTTTTGCAGCCGCCGCCCACTGCAATGAATCTGAATAACTCCTCCTTTAGGGCGCAAGCAACTCCCCTCCCCCTTGCAGTCTTTCCAATTCACGATACAAAAAGACGGACAGGACAGGTTGCCTGACTTTCCGTCACTGCCACCCTTTGCCATCCTTACCCGTAGAAAGCCCTTTCATCATCCCCAAACCCTAATCTTTTCCCTTTCCTTCCCAGCCCCCAAACCCTGCCCTCTGTACCTTTCTTACCACCCGCTTCCCTTCTCCTGTCATCCCCCTACCACCCGGGAAAAAAAGAGATTGCCCCCTCCTTCCACTAGCCCACCCTCCCACCCAAAGAACAACTTCTTCTGCGCAGCTTGTTTTCTAGGCAGCAGCGCTATTGTGATGTCATCGGGGGGCATTGTGACAAGCCGCCAGTGTTCCGTCTCTTCATGTTGTGCACTGTTCAAACCGAAAATACATCAACAGGCAGGCTACAGAAAAGCTTACTAACAAAGGTTAGAGAGGGGCTTTCTCAGAGGGCTTTTTACAGTTTGTCTATTCCCAATTAGCCGGTTTAGTATACTTAATGAAAGTACTAATTCTTTCATAGGCCGCCCATTCTTAGTATTTGACGTTCAGGTAACAACAGGTAACTTTATTTGGAGTGGAAGCAGAGAGATAACACCAGATGCCAATTGTAGATCCTCTCACACCTGTGGTCACTGCAGCATCTGACTCCACTTTGTCCAAAAGGGATCTATTCCATTCAATTACACATGATCTAGATTAGACTGACAACAAGATACTGCACGGGACATAGCAGAGTTGGTGAAGTTGAGTGGTGATGAGTTTGCTATTTGGATGAATAAAGCAAGTAAAAAGTGTGTTAGATAAAAATTCATTTCAATTCGCTAATCGGGCTAATATGAATCAGGTGAATCGAGTTCTGCTTTTGGAAACTGGGTTAAGAAGGGGTGCACCGTTCCTGGAGGTACTGCAATACCAGGTCAATGCGTGGAGTGGACAGAGCAAGCTCTTTTTCCATCTCCCTGTTCTAAAAATCCATTTAATATATGGTCCCCAGATAGGGGACGTATCAGATATTAAACTGATAAGAACAGATTTTTTGATTTAATGAAGCTTTCCAAAGCACCGCAAAAAATGCATGACCGAAGTCACACCAAAAACAGTGCAAAGGCTAGGATTCGTGTGGACCCCTCCGTGAGGAGAGGATCCCCAAAAATCAACCCCGTCCCTCCGAGCCAGAAGGCCACAGCAAGGGTCAGGGATCTTCGGTGCTCCCCCAAGCCGAAGCCTGGTTGAGCCTTGTCGTTGCTCCCAGCGTCCACCCAGGCATCTTACCCAAGTGGAGTAGAGAGCTACTAGTTGTTGGTTTCGCAGCCGAAACTGCCCGGACCGTCAACCGGTGTTGGTTTCTCAGCCCAAGGCTAACCGGACCTCCAACCGGGTGTTGGTTTCTCAGCCGAAGCTGACCCGGACCTCCAACCGGGTGTTGGTTTCTCAGCCGAAGCTGACCCGGACCTCTAACCGGGTGTTGGTTTCTCAGCCGAAGCTGACCCGGACCTCCAACCGGGTGTTGGTTTCTCAGCCCAAAGCTGAACGGACCTCCGACCATGATTATAAAATATTCCCTTCCTAGCCAGAAGGCCGGGATAGAGCAATATGCTCAGAAAGTATGAAAGGGCAAGGTACGGTGTGCTACAGAGCCCAAGGCTTGCCGGGGTCCAAAGCCAGCAAGCTCAGACTCACTCCAGGGTCGTCAATCCTGGGGCACATTGCACCATAGCCCCCACACTTACTCAGTCTAATAGCCTCGATCCTGGTAGGGCCATGGTTTCCTCTAGATGGATATACTATCCTCCCAAAGTACTAACAAGCGCAACCTTCCAGTGTGCATTGCATCATTGTACTAAGGTGGCCGGAGCCTTAAACCACCTTTTCGAACGATACTACACTTGATCTTAGCCAAAAGGCCGAGAAGCGATAACCAGAATTGGTTTGGGCCTCGAGTGGCACCCTGGCCTATGCCGGACACATCTTAGGGAGAGAGAGCGAGAGGGAGACAAACCCACGCCTACACAAGACATTTTGTCACCCAAGCCAACCCTTGAAAAGGCTGCTTTGCAGAGCAAAAACAAGAAGAATGGTGCGTTTTGCAGCCGCCGCCCACTGCAATGAATCTGAATAACTCCTCCTTTAGGGCGCAAGCAACTCCCCTCCCCCTTGCAGTCTTTCCAATTCACGATACAAAAAGACGGACAGGACAGGTTGCCTGACTTTCCGTCACTGCCACCCTTTGCCATCCTTACCCGTAGAAAGCCCTTTCATCATCCCCAAACCCTAATCTTTTCCCTTTCCTTCCCAGCCCCCAAACCCTGCCCTCTGTACCTTTCTCACCACCCGCTTCCCTTCTCCTGTCATCCCCCTACCACCCGGGAAAAAAAAGAGATTGCCCCCTCCTTCCACTAGCCCACCCTCCCACCCAAAGAACAACTTCTTCTGCGCAGCTTGTTTTCTAGGCAGCAGCGCTATTGTGATGTCATCGGGGGGCATTGTGACAAGCCGCCAGTGTTCCGTCTCTTCATGTTGTGCACTGTTCAAACCGAAAATACATCAACAGGCAGGCTACAGAAAAGCTTACTAACAAAGGTTAGAGAGGGGCTTTCTCAGAGGGCTTTTTACAGTTTGTCTATTCCCAATTAGCCGGTTTAGTATACTTAATGAAAGTACTAATTCTTTCATAGGCCGCCCATTCTTAGTATTTGACGTTCAGGTAACAACAGGTAACTTTATTTGGAGTGGAAGCAGAGAGATAACACCAGATGCCAATTGTAGATCCTCTCACACCTGTGGTCACTGCAGCATCTGACTCCACTTTGTCCAAAAGGGATCTATTCCATTCAATTACACATGATCTAGATTAGACTGACAACAAGATACTGCACGGGACATAGCAGAGTTGGTGAAGTTGAGTGGTGATGAGTTTGCTATTTGGATGAATAAAGCAAGTAAAAAGTGTGTTAGATAAAAATTCATTTCAATTCGCTAATCGGGCTAATATGAATCAGGTGAATCGAGTTCTGCTTTTGGAAACTGGGTTAAGAAGGGGTGCACCGTTCCTGGAGGTACTGCAATACCAGGTCAATGCGTGGAGTGGACAGAGCAAGCTCTTTTTCCATCTCCCTGTTCTAAAAATCCATTTAATATATGGTCCCCAGATAGGCGACGTATCAGATATTAAACTGATAAGAACAGATACTACACTTGATCTTAGCCAAAAGGCCGAGAAGCGATAACCAGAATTGGTTTGGGCCTCGAGTGGCACCCTGGCCTATGCCGGACACATCTTAGGGAGAGAGAGCGAGAGGGAGACAAACCCACGCCTACACAAGACATTTTGTCACCCAAGCCAACCCTTGAAAAGGCTGCTTTGCAGAGCAAAAACAAGAAGAATGGTGCGTTTTGCAGCCGCCGCCCACTGCAATGAATCTGAATAACTCCTCCTTTAGGGCGCAAGCAACTCCCCTCCCCCTTGCAGTCTTTCCAATTCACGATACAAAAAGACGGACAGGACAGGTTGCCTGACTTTCCGTCACTGCCACCCTTTGCCATCCTTACCCGTAGAAAGCCCTTTCATCATCCCCAAACCCTAATCTTTTCCCTTTCCTTCCCAGCCCCCAAACCCTGCCCTCTGTACCTTTCTCACCACCCGCTTCCCTTCTCCTGTCATCCCCCTACCACCCGGGAAAAAAAGAGATTGCCCCCTCCTTCCACTAGCCCACCCTCCCACCCAAAGAACAACTTCTTCTGCGCAGCTTGTTTTCTAGGCAGCAGCGCTATTGTGATGTCATCGGGGGGCATTGTGACAAGCCGCCAGTGTTCCGTCTCTTCATGTTGTGCACTGTTCAAACCGAAAATACATCAACAGGCAGGCTACAGAAAAGCTTACTAACAAAGGTTAGAGAGGGGCTTTCTCAGAGGGCTTTTTACAGTTTGTCTATTCCCAATTAGCCGGTTTAGTATACTTAATGAAAGTACTAATTCTTTCATAGGCCGCCCATTCTTAGTATTTGACGTTCAGGTAACAACAGGTAACTTTATTTGGAGTGGAAGCAGAGAGATAACACCAGATGCCAATTGTAGATCCTCTCACACCTGTGGTCACTGCAGCATCTGACTCCACTTTGTCCAAAAGGGATCTATTCCATTCAATTACACATGATCTAGATTAGACTGACAACAAGATACTGCACGGGACATAGCAGAGTTGGTGAAGTTGAGTGGTGATGAGTTTGCTATTTGGATGAATAAAGCAAGTAAAAAGTGTGTTAGATAAAAATTCATTTCAATTCGCTAATCGGGCTAATATGAATCAGGTGAATCGAGTTCTGCTTTTGGAAACTGGGTTAAGAAGGGGTGCACCGTTCCTGGAGGTACTGCAATACCAGGTCAATGCGTGGAGTGGACAGAGCAAGCTCTTTTTCCATCTCCCTGTTCTAAAAATCCATTTAATATATGGTCCCCAGATAGGGGACGTATCAGATATTAAACTGATAAGAACAGATGAGATTTCATCCGCAATTTTCAGAATCAAGGTAGCCCCGAAGGCCAGCAGGCCACCACACAAAAGCGCAGTGCCTGGGTGATCGCCTCCCGAGCCCAGGAACCACTAGCCACAAGGGGACGTAAGCACCAAAAGGCGCAACAATCCCCGAGGCCGGCGGTTGTGCAAGCCCGGGCCCCTCCCAGCCAAGACCAAGGCAAACCCAATGAAGGGACTACACTTGATCTTAGCCAAAAGGCCGAGAAGCGATAACCAGAATTGGTTTGGGCCTCGAGTGGCACCCTGGCCTATGCCGGACACATCTTAGGGAGAGAGAGCGAGAGGGAGACAAACCCACGCCTACACAAGACATTTTGTCACCCAAGCCAACCCTTGAAAAGGCTGCTTTGCAGAGCAAAAACAAGTAGAATGGTGCGTTTTGCAGCCGCCGCCCACTGCAATGAATCTGAATAACTCCTCCTTTAGGGCGCAAGCAACTCCCCTCCCCCTTGCAGTCTTTCCAATTCACGATACAAAAAGACGGACAGGACAGGTTGCCTGACTTTCCGTCACTGCCACCCTTTGCCATCCTTACCCGTAGAAAGCCCTTTCATCATCCCCAAACCCTAATCTTTTCCCTTTCCTTCCCAGCCCCCAAACCCTGCCCTCTGTACCTTTCTCACCACCCGCTTCCCTTCTCCTGTCATCCCCCTACCACCCGGGAAAAAAAGAGATTGCCCCCTCCTTCCACTAGCCCACCCTCCCACCCAAAGAACAACTTCTTCTGCGCAGCTTGTTTTCTAGGCAGCAGCGCTATTGTGATGTCATCGGGGGGCATTGTGACAAGCCGCCAGTGTTCCGTCTCTTCATGTTGTGCACTGTTCAAACCGAAAATACATCAACAGGCAGGCTACAGAAAAGCTTACTAACAAAGGTTAGAGAGGGGCTTTCTCAGAGGGCTTTTTACAGTTTGTCTATTCCCAATTAGCCGGTTTAGTATACTTAATGAAAGTACTAATTCTTTCATAGGCCGCCCATTCTTAGTATTTGACGTTCAGGTAACAACAGGTAACTTTATTTGGAGTGGAAGCAGAGAGATAACACCAGATGCCAATTGTAGATCCTCTCACACCTGTGGTCACTGCAGCATCTGACTCCACTTTGTCCAAAAGGGATCTATTCCATTCAATTACACATGATCTAGATTAGACTGACAACAAGATACTGCACGGGACATAGCAGAGTTGGTGAAGTTGAGTGGTGATGAGTTTGCTATTTGGATGAATAAAGCAAGTAAAAAGTGTGTTAGATAAAAATTCATTTCAATTCGCTAATCGGGCTAATATGAATCAGGTGAATCGAGTTCTGCTTTTGGAAACTGGGTTAAGAAGGGGTGCACCGTTCCTGGAGGTACTGCAATACCAGGTCAATGCGTGGAGTGGACAGAGCAAGCTCTTTTTCCATCTCCCTGTTCTAAAAATCCATTTAATATATGGTCCCCAGATAGGGGACGTATCAGATATTAAACTGATAAGAACAGATACTACACTTGATCTTAGCCAAAAGGCCGAGAAGCGATAACCAGAATTGGTTTGGGCCTCGAGTGGCACCCTGGCCTATGCCGGACACATCTTAGGGAGAGAGAGCGAGAGGGAGACAAACCCACGCCTACACAAGACATTTTGTCACCCAAGCCAACCCTTGAAAAGGCTGCTTTGCAGAGCAAAAACAAGAAGAATGGTGCGTTTTGCAGCCGCCGCCCACTGCAATGAATCTGAATAACTCCTCCTTTAGGGCGCAAGCAACTCCCCTCCCCCTTGCAGTCTTTCCAATTCACGATACAAAAAGACGGACAGGACAGGTTGCCTGACTTTCCGTCACTGCCACCCTTTGCCATCCTTACCCGTAGAAAGCCCTTTCATCATCCCCAAACCCTAATCTTTTCCCTTTCCTTCCCAGCCCCCAAACCCTGCCCTCTGTACCTTTCTCACCACCCGCTTCCCTTCTCCTGTCATCCCCCTACCACCCGGGAAAAAAAGAGATTGCCCCCTCCTTCCACTAGCCCACCCTCCCACCCAAAGAACAACTTCTTCTGCGCAGCTTGTTTTCTAGGCAGCAGCGCTATTGTGATGTCATCGGGGGGCATTGTGACAAGCCGCCAGTGTTCCGTCTCTTCATGTTGTGCACTGTTCAAACCGAAAATACATCAACAGGCAGGCTACAGAAAAGCTTACTAACAAAGGTTAGAGAGGGGCTTTCTCAGAGGGCTTTTTACAGTTTGTCTATTCCCAATTAGCCGGTTTAGTATACTTAATGAAAGTACTAATTCTTTCATAGGCCGCCCATTCTTAGTATTTGACGTTCAGGTAACAACAGGTAACTTTATTTGGAGTGGAAGCAGAGAGATAACACCAGATGCCAATTGTAGATCCTCTCACACCTGTGGTCACTGCAGCATCTGACTCCACTTTGTCCAAAAGGGATCTATTCCATTCAATTACACATGATCTAGATTAGACTGACAACAAGATACTGCACGGGACATAGCAGAGTTGGTGAAGTTGAGTGGTGATGAGTTTGCTATTTGGATGAATAAAGCAAGTAAAAAGTGTGTTAGATAAAAATTCATTTCAATTCGCTAATCGGGCTAATATGAATCAGGTGAATCGAGTTCTGCTTTTGGAAACTGGGTTAAGAAGGGGTGCACCGTTCCTGGAGGTACTGCAATACCAGGTCAATGCGTGGAGTGGACAGAGCAAGCTCTTTTTCCATCTCCCTGTTCTAAAAATCCATTTAATATATGGTCCCCAGATAGGGGACGTATCAGATATTAAACTGATAAGAACAGATTTTTTTTAAGTTGGCTATCCCATCAGGGACAATCCGATTATACCAAAATCGGTCCATCGAGTTTGGATGACAAGTCACCCAATATTTACATAATTGCCCGAAGGCACGCCGGTCACCGCACAAAAGCGACAGTGCCGCGAGTGATCGCCCCCCGAGCCCGGGAACCAACCAGCACAAGGGGACGTAAGCACCAGAAGGCGCAACAATCCCCGAGGCCGGCGGTTGTGCAAGCCTGGGCCCCTCCCAGCCAAGACCAAGGAAAACCCAATGAAGGGACTACACTTGATCTTAGCCAAAAGGCCGAGAAGCGATAACCAGAATTGGTTTGGGCCTCGAGTGGCACCCTGGCCTATGCCGGACACATCTTAGGGAGAGAGAGCGAGAGGGAGACAAACCCACGCCTACACAAGACATTTTGTCACCCAAGCCAACCCTTGAAAAGGCTGCTTTGCAGAGCAAAAACAAGAAGAATGGTGCGTTTTGCAGCCGCCGCCCACTGCAATGAATCTGAATAACTCCTCCTTTAGGGCGCAAGCAACTCCCCTCCCCCTTGCAGTCTTTCCAATTCACGATACAAAAAGACGGACAGGACAGGTTGCCTGACTTTCCGTCACTGCCACCCTTTGCCATCCTTACCCGTAGAAAGCCCTTTCATCATCCCCAAACCCTAATCTTTTCCCTTTCCTTCCCAGCCCCCAAACCCTGCCCTCTGTACCTTTCTCACCACCCGCTTCCCTTCTCCTGTCATCCCCCTACCACCCGGGAAAAAAAGAGATTGCCCCCTCCTTCCACTAGCCCACCCTCCCACCCAAAGAACAACTTCTTCTGCGCAGCTTGTTTTCTAGGCAGCAGCGCTATTGTGATGTCATCGGGGGGCATTGTGACAAGCCGCCAGTGTTCCGTCTCTTCATGTTGTGCACTGTTCAAACCGAAAATACATCAACAGGCAGGCTACAGAAAAGCTTACTAACAAAGGTTAGAGAGGGGCTTTCTCAGAGGGCTTTTTACAGTTTGTCTATTCCCAATTAGCCGGTTTAGTATACTTAATGAAAGTACTAATTCTTTCATAGGCCGCCCATTCTTAGTATTTGACGTTCAGGTAACAACAGGTAACTTTATTTGGAGTGGAAGCAGAGAGATAACACCAGATGCCAATTGTAGATCCTCTCACACCTGTGGTCACTGCAGCATCTGACTCCACTTTGTCCAAAAGGGATCTATTCCATTCAATTACACATGATCTAGATTAGACTGACAACAAGATACTGCACGGGACATAGCAGAGTTGGTGAAGTTGAGTGGTGATGAGTTTGCTATTTGGATGAATAAAGCAAGTAAAAAGTGTGTTAGATAAAAATTCATTTCAATTCGCTAATCGGGCTAATATGAATCAGGTGAATCGAGTTCTGCTTTTGGAAACTGGGTTAAGAAGGGGTGCACCGTTCCTGGAGGTACTGCAATACCAGGTCAATGCGTGGAGTGGACAGAGCAAGCTCTTTTTCCATCTCCCTGTTCTAAAAATCCATTTAATATATGGTCCCCAGATAGGGGACGTATCAGATATTAAACTGATAAGAACAGATACTACACTTGATCTTAGCCAAAAGGCCGAGAAGCGATAACCAGAATTGGTTTGGGCCTCGAGTGGCACCCTGGCCTATGCCGGACACATCTTAGGGAGAGAGAGCGAGAGGGAGACAAACCCACGCCTACACAAGACATTTTGTCACCCAAGCCAACCCTTGAAAAGGCTGCTTTGCAGAGCAAAAACAAGAAGAATGGTGCGTTTTGCAGCCGCCGCCCACTGCAATGAATCTGAATAACTCCTCCTTTAGGGCGCAAGCAACTCCCCTCCCCCTTGCAGTCTTTCCAATTCACGATACAAAAAGACGGACAGGACAGGTTGCCTGACTTTCCGTCACTGCCACCCTTTGCCATCCTTACCCGTAGAAAGCCCTTTCATCATCCCCAAACCCTAATCTTTTCCCTTTCCTTCCCAGCCCCCAAACCCTGCCCTCTGTACCTTTCTCACCACCCGCTTCCCTTCTCCTGTCATCCCCCTACCACCCGGGAAAAAAAGAGATTGCCCCCTCCTTCCACTAGCCCACCCTCCCACCCAAAGAACAACTTCTTCTGCGCAGCTTGTTTTCTAGGCAGCAGCGCTATTGTGATGTCATCGGGGGGCATTGTGACAAGCCGCCAGTGTTCCGTCTCTTCATGTTGTGCACTGTTCAAACCGAAAATACATCAACAGGCAGGCTACAGAAAAGCTTACTAACAAAGGTTAGAGAGGGGCTTTCTCAGAGGGCTTTTTACAGTTTGTCTATTCCCAATTAGCCGGTTTAGTATACTTAATGAAAGTACTAATTCTTTCATAGGCCGCCCATTCTTAGTATTTGACGTTCAGGTAACAACAGGTAACTTTATTTGGAGTGGAAGCAGAGAGATAACACCAGATGCCAATTGTAGATCCTCTCACACCTGTGGTCACTGCAGCATCTGACTCCACTTTGTCCAAAAGGGATCTATTCCATTCAATTACACATGATCTAGATTAGACTGACAACAAGATACTGCACGGGACATAGCAGAGTTGGTGAAGTTGAGTGGTGATGAGTTTGCTATTTGGATGAATAAAGCAAGTAAAAAGTGTGTTAGATAAAAATTCATTTCAATTCGCTAATCGGGCTAATATGAATCAGGTGAATCGAGTTCTGCTTTTGGAAACTGGGTTAAGAAGGGGTGCACCGTTCCTGGAGGTACTGCAATACCAGGTCAATGCGTGGAGTGGACAGAGCAAGCTCTTTTTCCATCTCCCTGTTCTAAAAATCCATTTAATATATGGTCCCCAGATAGGGGACGTATCAGATATTAAACTGATAAGAACAGATACTACACTTGATCTTAGCCAAAAGGCCGAGAAGCAATAACCAGAATTGGTTTGGGCCTCGAGTGGCACCCTGGCCTATGCCGGACACATCTTAGGGAGAGAGAGCGAGAGGGAGACAAACCCACGCCTACACAAGACATTTTGTCACCCAAGCCAACCCTTGAAAAGGCTGCTTTGCAGAGCAAAAACAAGAAGAATGGTGCGTTTTGCAGCCGCCGCCCACTGCAATGAATCTGAATAACTCCTCCTTTAGGGCGCAAGCAACTCCCCTCCCCCTTGCAGTCTTTCCAATTCACGATACAAAAAGACGGACAGGACAGGTTGCCTGACTTTCCGTCACTGCCACCCTTTGCCATCCTTACCCGTAGAAAGCCCTTTCATCATCCCCAAACCCTAATCTTTTCCCTTTCCTTCCCAGCCCCCAAACCCTGCCCTCTGTACCTTTCTCACCACCCGCTTCCCTTCTCCTGTCATCCCCCTACCACCCGGGAAAAAAAGAGATTGCCCCCTCCTTCCACTAGCCCACCCTCCCACCCAAAGAACAACTTCTTCTGCGCAGCTTGTTTTCTAGGCAGCAGCGCTATTGTGATGTCATCGGGGGGCATTGTGACAAGCCGCCAGTGTTCCGTCTCTTCATGTTGTGCACTGTTCAAACCGAAAATACATCAACAGGCAGGCTACAGAAAAGCTTACTAACAAAGGTTAGAGAGGGGCTTTCTCAGAGGGCTTTTTACAGTTTGTCTATTCCCAATTAGCCGGTTTAGTATACTTAATGAAAGTACTAATTCTTTCATAGGCCGCCCATTCTTAGTATTTGACGTTCAGGTAACAACAGGTAACTTTATTTGGAGTGGAAGCAGAGAGATAACACCAGATGCCAATTGTAGATCCTCTCACACCTGTGGTCACTGCAGCATCTGACTCCACTTTGTCCAAAAGGGATCTATTCCATTCAATTACACATGATCTAGATTAGACTGACAACAAGATACTGCACGGGACATAGCAGAGTTGGTGAAGTTGAGTGGTGATGAGTTTGCTATTTGGATGAATAAAGCAAGTAAAAAGTGTGTTAGATAAAAATTCATTTCAATTCGCTAATCGGGCTAATATGAATCAGGTGAATCGAGTTCTGCTTTTGGAAACTGGGTTAAGAAGGGGTGCACCGTTCCTGGAGGTACTGCAATACCAGGTCAATGCGTGGAGTGGACAGAGCAAGCTCTTTTTCCATCTCCCTGTTCTAAAAATCCATTTAATATATGGTCCCCAGATAGGGGACGTATCAGATATTAAACTGATAAGAACAGATACTACACTTGATCTTAGCCAAAAGGCCGAGAAGCGATAACCAGAATTGGTTTGGGCCTCGAGTGGCACCCTGGCCTATGCCGGACACATCTTAGGGAGAGAGAGCGAGAGGGAGACAAACCCACGCCTACACAAGACATTTTGTCACCCAAGCCAACCCTTGAAAAGGCTGCTTTGCAGAGCAAAAACAAGAAGAATGGTGCGTTTTGCAGCCGCCGCCCACTGCAATGAATCTGAATAACTCCTCCTTTAGGGCGCAAGCAACTCCCCTCCCCCTTGCAGTCTTTCCAATTCACGATACAAAAAGACGGACAGGACAGGTTGCCTGACTTTCCGTCACTGCCACCCTTTGCCATCCTTACCCGTAGAAAGCCCTTTCATCATCCCCAAACCCTAATCTTTTCCCTTTCCTTCCCAGCCCCCAAACCCTGCCCTCTGTACCTTTCTCACCACCCGCTTCCCTTCTCCTGTCATCCCCCTACCACCCGGGAAAAAAAGAGATTGCCCCCTCCTTCCACTAGCCCACCCTCCCACCCAAAGAACAACTTCTTCTGCGCAGCTTGTTTTCTAGGCAGCAGCGCTATTGTGATGTCATCGGGGGGCATTGTGACAAGCCGCCAGTGTTCCGTCTCTTCATGTTGTGCACTGTTCAAACCGAAAATACATCAACAGGCAGGCTACAGAAAAGCTTACTAACAAAGGTTAGAGAGGGGCTTTCTCAGAGGGCTTTTTACAGTTTGTCTATTCCCAATTAGCCGGTTTAGTATACTTAATGAAAGTACTAATTCTTTCATAGGCCGCCCATTCTTAGTATTTGACGTTCAGGTAACAACAGGTAACTTTATTTGGAGTGGAAGCAGAGAGATAACACCAGATGCCAATTGTAGATCCTCTCACACCTGTGGTCACTGCAGCATCTGACTCCACTTTGTCCAAAAGGGATCTATTCCATTCAATTACACATGATCTAGATTAGACTGACAACAAGATACTGCACGGGACATAGCAGAGTTGGTGAAGTTGAGTGGTGATGAGTTTGCTATTTGGATGAATAAAGCAAGTAAAAAGTGTGTTAGATAAAAATTCATTTCAATTCGCTAATCGGGCTAATATGAATCAGGTGAATCGAGTTCTGCTTTTGGAAACTGGGTTAAGAAGGGGTGCACCGTTCCTGGAGGTACTGCAATACCAGGTCAATGCGTGGAGTGGACAGAGCAAGCTCTTTTTCCATCTCCCTGTTCTAAAAATCCATTTAATATATGGTCCCCAGATAGGGGACGTATCAGATATTAAACTGATAAGAACAGATACTACACTTGATCTTAGCCAAAAGGCCGAGAAGCGATAACCAGAATTGGTTTGGGCCTCGAGTGGCACCCTGGCCTATGCCGGACACATCTTAGGGAGAGAGAGCGAGAGGGAGACAAACCCACGCCTACACAAGACATTTTGTCACCCAAGCCAACCCTTGAAAAGGCTGCTTTGCAGAGCAAAAACAAGAAGAATGGTGCGTTTTGCAGCCGCCGCCCACTGCAATGAATCTGAATAACTCCTCCTTTAGGGCGCAAGCAACTCCCCTCCCCCTTGCAGTCTTTCCAATTCACGATACAAAAAGACGGACAGGACAGGTTGCCTGACTTTCCGTCACTGCCACCCTTTGCCATCCTTACCCGTAGAAAGCCCTTTCATCATCCCCAAACCCTAATCTTTTCCCTTTCCTTCCCAGCCCCCAAACCCTGCCCTCTGTACCTTTCTCACCACCCGCTTCCCTTCTCCTGTCATCCCCCTACCACCCGGGAAAAAAAGAGATTGCCCCCTCCTTCCACTAGCCCACCCTCCCACCCAAAGAACAACTTCTTCTGCGCAGCTTGTTTTCTAGGCAGCAGCGCTATTGTGATGTCATCGGGGCGCATTGTGACAAGCCGCCAGTGTTCCGTCTCTTCATGTTGTGCACTGTTCAAACCGAAAATACATCAACAGGCAGGCTACAGAAAAGCTTACTAACAAAGGTTAGAGAGGGGCTTTCTCAGAGGGCTTTTTACAGTTTGTCTATTCCCAATTAGCCGGTTTAGTATACTTAATGAAAGTACTAATTCTTTCATAGGCCGCCCATTCTTAGTATTTGACGTTCAGGTAACAACAGGTAACTTTATTTGGAGTGGAAGCAGAGAGATAACACCAGATGCCAATTGTAGATCCTCTCACACCTGTGGTCACTGCAGCATCTGACTCCACTTTGTCCAAAAGGGATCTATTCCATTCAATTACACATGATCTAGATTAGACTGACAACAAGATACTGCACGGGACATAGCAGAGTTGGTGAAGTTGAGTGGTGATGAGTTTGCTATTTGGATGAATAAAGCAAGTAAAAAGTGTGTTAGATAAAAATTCATTTCAATTCGCTAATCGGGCTAATATGAATCAGGTGAATCGAGTTCTGCTTTTGGAAACTGGGTTAAGAAGGGGTGCACCGTTCCTGGAGGTACTGCAATACCAGGTCAATGCGTGGAGTGGACAGAGCAAGCTCTTTTTCCATCTCCCTGTTCTAAAAATCCATTTAATATATGGTCCCCAGATAGGGGACGTATCAGATATTAAACTGATAAGAACAGATACTACACTTGATCTTAGCCAAAAGGCCGAGAAGAGATAACCAGAATTGGTTTGGGCCTCGAGTGGCACCCTGGCCTATGCCGGACACATCTTAGGGAGAGAGAGCGAGAGGGAGACAAACCCACGCCTACACAAGACATTTTGTCACCCAAGCCAACCCTTGAAAAGGCTGCTTTGCAGAGCAAAAACAAGAAGAATGGTGCGTTTTGCAGCCGCCGCCCACTGCAATGAATCTGAATAACTCCTCCTTTAGGGCGCAAGCAACTCCCCTCCCCCTTGCAGTCTTTCCAATTCACGATACAAAAAGACGGACAGGACAGGTTGCCTGACTTTCCGTCACTGCCACCCTTTGCCATCCTTACCCGTAGAAAGCCCTTTCATCATCCCCAAACCCTAATCTTTTCCCTTTCCTTCCCAGCCCCCAAACCCTGCCCTCTGTACCTTTCTCACCACCCGCTTCCCTTCTCCTGTCATCCCCCTACCACCCGGGAAAAAAAGAGATTGCCCCCTCCTTCCACTAGCCCACCCTCCCACCCAAAGAACAACTTCTTCTGCGCAGCTTGTTTTCTAGGCAGCAGCGCTATTGTGATGTCATCGGGGGGCATTGTGACAAGCCGCCAGTGTTCCGTCTCTTCATGTTGTGCACTGTTCAAACCGAAAATACATCAACAGGCAGGCTACAGAAAAGCTTACTAACAAAGGTTAGAGAGGGGCTTTCTCAGAGGGCTTTTTACAGTTTGTCTATTCCCAATTAGCCGGTTTAGTATACTTAATGAAAGTACTAATTCTTTCATAGGCCGCCCATTCTTAGTATTTGACGTTCAGGTAACAACAGGTAACTTTATTTGGAGTGGAAGCAGAGAGATAACACCAGATGCCAATTGTAGATCCTCTCACACCTGTGGTCACTGCAGCATCTGACTCCACTTTGTCCAAAAGGGATCTATTCCATTCAATTACACATGATCTAGATTAGACTGACAACAAGATACTGCACGGGACATAGCAGAGTTGGTGAAGTTGAGTGGTGATGAGTTTGCTATTTGGATGAATAAAGCAAGTAAAAAGTGTGTTAGATAAAAATTCATTTCAATTCGCTAATCGGGCTAATATGAATCAGGTGAATCGAGTTCTGCTTTTGGAAACTGGGTTAAGAAGGGGTGCACCGTTCCTGGAGGTACTGCAATACCAGGTCAATGCGTGGAGTGGACAGAGCAAGCTCTTTTTCCATCTCCCTGTTCTAAAAATCCATTTAATATATGGTCCCCAGATAGGGGACGTATCAGATATTAAACTGATAAGAACAGATACTACACTTGATCTTAGCCAAAAGGCCGAGAAGCGATAACCAGAATTGGTTTGGGCCTCGAGTGGCACCCTGGCCTATGCCGGACACATCTTAGGGAGAGAGAGCGAGAGGGAGACAAACCCACGCCTACACAAGACATTTTGTCACCCAAGCCAACCCTTGAAAAGGCTGCTTTGCAGAGCAAAAACAAGAAGAATGGTGCGTTTTGCAGCCGCCGCCCACTGCAATGAATCTGAATAACTCCTCCTTTAGGGCGCAAGCAACTCCCCTCCCCCTTGCAGTCTTTCCAATTCACGATACAAAAAGACGGACAGGACAGGTTGCCTGACTTTCCGTCACTGCCACCCTTTGCCATCCTTACCCGTAGAAAGCCCTTTCATCATCCCCAAACCCTAATCTTTTCCCTTTCCTTCCCAGCCCCCAAACCCTGCCCTCTGTACCTTTCTCACCACCCGCTTCCCTTCTCCTGTCATCCCCCTACCACCCGGGAAAAAAAGAGATTGCCCCCTCCTTCCACTAGCCCACCCTCCCACCCAAAGAACAACTTCTTCTGCGCAGCTTGTTTTCTAGGCAGCAGCGCTATTGTGATGTCATCGGGGGGCATTGTGACAAGCCGCCAGTGTTCCGTCTCTTCATGTTGTGCACTGTTCAAACCGAAAATACATCAACAGGCAGGCTACAGAAAAGCTTACTAACAAAGGTTAGAGAGGGGCTTTCTCAGAGGGCTTTTTACAGTTTGTCTATTCCCAATTAGCCGGTTTAGTATACTTAATGAAAGTACTAATTCTTTCATAGGCCGCCCATTCTTAGTATTTGACGTTCAGGTAACAACAGGTAACTTTATTTGGAGTGGAAGCAGAGAGATAACACCAGATGCCAATTGTAGATCCTCTCACACCTGTGGTCACTGCAGCATCTGACTCCACTTTGTCCAAAAGGGATCTATTCCATTCAATTACACATGATCTAGATTAGACTGACAACAAGATACTGCACGGGACATAGCAGAGTTGGTGAAGTTGAGTGGTGATGAGTTTGCTATTTGGATGAATAAAGCAAGTAAAAAGTGTGTTAGATAAAAATTCATTTCAATTCGCTAATCGGGCTAATATGAATCAGGTGAATCGAGTTCTGCTTTTGGAAACTGGGTTAAGAAGGGGTGCACCGTTCCTGGAGGTACTGCAATACCAGGTCAATGCGTGGAGTGGACAGAGCAAGCTCTTTTTCCATCTCCCTGTTCTAAAAATCCATTTAATATATGGTCCCCAGATAGGGGACGTATCAAATATTAAACTGATAAGAACAGATACTACACTTGATCTTAGCCAAAAGGCCGAGAAGCGATAACCAGAATTGGTTTGGGCCTCGAGTGGCACCCTGGCCTATGCCGGACACATCTTAGGGAGAGAGAGCGAGAGGGAGACAAACCCACGCCTACACAAGACATTTTGTCACCCAAGCCAACCCTTGAAAAGGCTGCTTTGCAGAGCAAAAACAAGAAGAATGGTGCGTTTTGCAGCCGCCGCCCACTGCAATGAATCTGAATAACTCCTCCTTTAGGGCGCAAGCAACTCCCCTCCCCCTTGCAGTCTTTCCAATTCACGATACAAAAAGACGGACAGGACAGGTTGCCTGACTTTCCGTCACTGCCACCCTTTGCCATCCTTACCCGTAGAAAGCCCTTTCATCATCCCCAAACCCTAATCTTTTCCCTTTCCTTCCCAGCCCCCAAACCCTGCCCTCTGTACCTTTCTCACCACCCGCTTCCCTTCTCCTGTCATCCCCCTACCACCCGGGAAAAAAAGAGATTGCCCCCTCCTTCCACTAGCCCACCCTCCCACCCAAAGAACAACTTCTTCTGCGCAGCTTGTTTTCTAGGCAGCAGCGCTATTGTGATGTCATCGGGGGGCATTGTGACAAGCCGCCAGTGTTCCGTCTCTTCATGTTGTGCACTGTTCAAACCGAAAATACATCAACAGGCAGGCTACAGAAAAGCTTACTAACAAAGGTTAGAGAGGGGCTTTCTCAGAGGGCTTTTTACAGTTTGTCTATTCCCAATTAGCCGGTTTAGTATACTTAATGAAAGTACTAATTCTTTCATAGGCCGCCCATTCTTAGTATTTGACGTTCAGGTAACAACAGGTAACTTTATTTGGAGTGGAAGCAGAGAGATAACACCAGATGCCAATTGTAGATCCTCTCACACCTGTGGTCACTGCAGCATCTGACTCCACTTTGTCCAAAAGGGATCTATTCCATTCAATTACACATGATCTAGATTAGACTGACAACAAGATACTGCACGGGACATAGCAGAGTTGGTGAAGTTGAGTGGTGATGAGTTTGCTATTTGGATGAATAAAGCAAGTAAAAAGTGTGTTAGATAAAAATTCATTTCAATTCGCTAATCGGGCTAATATGAATCAGGTGAATCGAGTTCTGCTTTTGGAAACTGGGTTAAGAAGGGGTGCACCGTTCCTGGAGGTACTGCAATACCAGGTCAATGCGTGGAGTGGACAGAGCAAGCTCTTTTTCCATCTCCCTGTTCTAAAAATCCATTTAATATATGGTCCCCAGATAGGGGACGTATCAGATATTAAACTGATAAGAACAGATTTTGATTTAACAGCATCTTTATTATCCTGCACTACTCACAAATAGGTAACAAACCGTGTACAGTGCCGCAGCCCCGTACACACAGAAATATACAATCCTTCTTACATAGCCATAGAGTACGACGCACTAAACTATACATCACGCTCCTATGCTTATCCATAACACTCAAGCTGAAAGAAAAAGTTAGACAATAAATAACGACGAACCGGCGATTGGGGGATGGGGGTAGGGGAAAAGGGGGATAGGGTGGGGAAATCACAGGCCCGAAGCTTTATTGAAAGACGCACATAACGGGAAAAGGAGGGAGGGGGCATGGAAGAGGTCTAAACCTCCTCCTCGGCGCTGTCGTCCGGACTGTCCATGATGGAATAGTCTCTGAGCAGGCTGTGGATCAGCCTGCGGCAATCCTGGATAGACATCCTCTCCCTCTTCAAGATGAGCCGGTTCCTGGCGACCCAAATAGCGTCCTTAAAGCAGTTCATAAGGCGCCAAGCCTCCTGGATGGCTCCAACGGTGTGAGTCCCAGGGAAGAGTCCATAAAGTACGGAATGGTACGATAGGCTCCCTCTGGGGACGGAGTTCCTCAGGTCATCCTCCAGGGCAACCAACAGGCGCTGTGCGAAACGGCAGTCCCAAAAGGCGTGCAGCGATGTTTCCTCCACGAAGGGGCACCTTGGGCAGTACCGGGTTTTGCACAGGTTCCGGGCATGCATGAATGACCGGACGGGCAGTCCGCCCTGTATCGCCATCCATGACAAGTCCTTGTGCCCGTTGGTCAATCCAGCCGATGACACGTTTGTCCAAACAGTCTCCAGTGTGTCGTGATGAAGTCCTGGAATGTTCTCCATTTCGTCCTTGGCTCTGATGAGTTTGTGGATAGTCTTTGGCTTCCACAAATCAGGCTTGAGTCCCTCCAGTTGGTGTTCCCTCACAAACCGAACCACGTCTCCGTAGAACCATGGCGCCGTCCAGTTGTAGGGGAAGGAGCTGTCCCACTTGTCCCAGCCTAACCGTCTCCAAAGGGGGAGCAGGAAGAAGCGAGACATGGACCCACCCGCGGAACCTCTCTTGACTCGCAGAGTTCGGCGAACGCAGTCACATACGAAGGAGGATCGCAGGAGGGTGGGGATATCGGGTACGCCCTTCCCACCCTTGCGAGGATCCTTGTACATGATGCTCCGCTTTACTCTGTCCATCTTGGATCCCCAGACAAAACGAAACACCGTCCTGGTAATGGCCCTGCACACGGTGGCAAGGGGGGGCCAGGCCTGGGCCGTGTACTGCAGCACGGGCAGTACCTCGTTACGCAGGACCAGTGCTTTGCCCTCACAGGTGAGGCGTCTGAGGCTCCACAGACCGATCCGTTGGGTGATCTTGGTCAAGCGTTCCTCCCAGGACTTGAGGGCTGCTCCTTCCTTCCCGAACCAGACTCCAAGAACCTTGATGAAATCCGGCTGGATGCTGAAAGGGAAGGGGGCGGAAGAGGCCGGCTGCCAGTCCCCGAAGAGCATGGCTTCCGACTTCCCGCAGTTGACTTTGGCTCCCGAAGCCCGTCCGAAGGTCTCACAGGTCTGGACGAGGGTGTCGACTGAGCGCCGGTCCGCGCAGAAGACGGTCACGTCGTCCATGTAGAGCGAGCACTTGACCTCGAAGCGTTCTGGTCCTGGTGCGGTGATCCCTCTGATCTCTCCATTCCGCCGGATAGCCTCTGCAAAGAGTTCTATAACACAAACAAAAAGAAGAGGTGACAGAGGACAGCCTTGTCTGACCCCTGAGAGGACCGGGAAGGGGTCAGTCTTCCAGCCGTTTACCAACACCGAGCTGTGAATATCAAAATACATTAGTTGGACATACAAGCAAAACATGTTACCCAAACCTAACCTGTGCAGAGCTTTGCCCAGGAACTCATGGGAAACACGGTCGAAGGCCTTTTCCTGATCCAACGAGATCAGGGCTGCGTGCACCCGGCGGGCTTTGATGTACTCGACCGTGTCCCGCATGAGAGCCAGGCTGTCTGCGATGCGACGTCCGGGGATGCCGCAGGTCTGATCCGGGTGGATGATCCGTCCGATAACCGTCTTCAGTCTCGTTGCCATCGTCTTGGCCAGGATCTTGTAGTCGACATTCAGAAGGGTGATGGGACGCCAATTCTTCAGGTCGCACCTCTCTCCTTTACGCTTGTACAGGATCGTGACCATTCCTTCCCTCAGAGATGGAGGCATTCTGCCCTCCACCACCATCTCCTCATACAGCCATAACAGGTCCGGACAGATTAGGTCTCCCAGCGCTACATAGAGCTCTGCTGGGAGGCCGTCACTGCCCGGTGTCCTGCCAGAACTAAAGGATTTGGCGGCCGAGAGCAGCTCGTCCACCGTCAGAGGAACATCCATGGCCGCCGCGTCTGCAGGGTCAAGATGGTTAGTGATACCTGACAGGAACTTATCGGCGGCCTCGGGGTCAGTAGTCTTGCGGGCGTAGAGTTCGCTGTAGAAGTCGCTGACGACCTTCATCACGTTCTCTTTCCCGCGTCGCATGTTTCCACTCTCGTCTCGTAGTTCATTCATGGGCGTGTGACCGGCGTGGAGTTTCCTGAAAAAGAACGAGTTACATTTCTCACCCTTCTCCAGGTTCTCCACTTTGGAACGGAAGACAATTCGCTCGGACTCCTCCTCGAAGTGCCTTTTCAGGCTCCTCTTAGTCTCCTCCAGCTCCTCTCTCACGTCCCAGCCGCATCGAAGAAGGTCCTGCAGGGAACGCAGCTCACGCTGGAGTCTCCTGAAGTCCCTCCTCTTCAGACACGCCTGTTGTTGACTCTTTGCCTGAAAGAAGAAACGGAACTCGAGTTTAACGTATTCCCACCAGTCAGAAACAGACTGGAAGCCCGCCTTGTAGGCCCGCCACGTGGAGTAGGCAGCTCTAAGCTCCTCCAGAATCTCACCCTTTTCCAGCAGAGAGCAGTTCAGCTTCCAGGAGCCCGGGCCAATGGGGAAGCCATGGCCCAGCACACCTTGAAAGTGAATGGCTCTGTGGTCAGAGAAGAAGCAGGGGACCATCGAGTGCCCACTCCGCCCAACCGCCCGAGAGGTAAACACAAAGTCAATCCTGGAACGCAGCGAGCCATCGGATCGGCACCATGAATAGTTCACGGATCCGTGTCCGATGGAGCCAACAACGTCCACAAGAGAGGCTTCGGTCACCATCTCAATGAGCAGTTTGGATGTGACGTCCAACTTGGCAGCCGTTCCAGAACTGCGTCCATCCTCCTCAATCGGGCAGTTGAAATCCCCGGCCATCACTACCGTCCTGGCGGTAGCGAGCTGAGGGCGCAGGGCTTGGAGGAGCTCCAGTCGATCGCTCTTCACAGGAGAAGCATACACATTGATGAACCTGACAGGTTCTCCCGCCCAGGTGCCATCCACGAGCAGTAACCTGCCGCAGACGATTTCCTGAACAGAGTCCAATGTGAAGGCGCTTCCCCTGATCAGCACGGCGACCCCCGCGGACCTACAGTCGCCCCCGCCAGACCAGTAGGATGGGCCATGGGTCCACTCCCTGGCCAGATGGTTGAAGGACCTAGAGGAAGGAAGGGAGCATTCCTGCAGGAAAAATACATCACTAGACTGAGTGTTAAGGAACATAAAAATTGTCTGACGTCGGAACTTGTCTCTGATGCTCCTAACATTAATGGAAAAGATGTTAATGTTAGCAGTCATTGGAGGAAAGAGAAAGTTAGAGCAGGCGGTGTGCCTTAGTTACCACTCCGGTCGGGCGGTTCTTCCTCTTTGGCACCTGCTGGTAAGGGTATCTCCAGCAGACCCTCTTCTGCTAGCTGATCAAGCAGGGATGGTGCCTCAGTGGCTTCCGACTCCTCCATTTCTTCTTCGGCCACAAGGGACTCCACCATCTGCTCCAACACGTCCGGTTCTGGGAGGAGGCCATCCTCCTCTTCCTGGGGTGGATTGGGGTCCACAATGAACAGCTTGGAAGGTTCTGCGACAGGACTATCTTCCACCTTCCTTTTCCTTTGGCCTGTACCTGAGGAGACAAGAGCTGGAAAATCCTCCTCGGTGAAAAGTGCAAGAGTGCTGAGGCCCTCTGCTCTCATGGTCTGGGGAGGGAGAGTGGGCTTTGGGGGGGGGGTGAGGAGACCAACTGAGGAGTAGGGAAATGAGGTGGAGGTAGTGGAATCCTCAGTAGGGTTGGCCGGGGGGGGAGGGGTTTGGACAGGGGTGACAGGGGGGGGGACCAGGGAGGGGGCAACAGTTTTCTTACCCTTCTTTTCCCTGGACTCCGTGGCTGCTGGGGCATCGGCTGGAGCCACGGTCGCCGGGTTCTTGGCCGCCTTGTCCTTGGCCTCTGTGGCCTTGGTCGTAGCTGCCTTGGTCGACGAAGCTGTGATTACCCGATACTGGGTCGCCGCGGCAACCCTTGCCCAGGATTTCTCCCGCTGTGGGCAGTCCTTGTAAAGGTGGTCCGCCTGTCCACATAGGTTGCAAGTCTTCTTCTTTGGGCAGTCCTTGGAGCTGTGTCCTGTCACCCGGCAAACCCTGCAGGCGTCCTCCTTGCAGGTCTTCATCGAATGCCCTTTCCCGCCACATTTCCTGCAGTTGTGTGGCATGTCCGGGTAGTAGATGAGACCAAAGGAGTTTCCCAGAGAGAATGTCGGGGGCAGGTGCTGGAGACCATCCTCGGATGCTGGTTCCCTGTAGAGTCGAACGGTTACTGACCACTTACCCGTCCAGAATCCGTTGCCGTTAAGGATGTGGGATGGCTCCCTCACCACTGTGCAGAGACGTCCCAGGAACGTGGAGATGTCTCTTCCTGGGGTGTGCGGGTTCCGCATGGAGACCGTGATCCTCTTCTCATCCCTCTGTATAGGACAGGATCCTAAAAAGGAATGAAAAGGGGAGTCCGGCATCGCTGCGTTCATCGCCTCCCAGTATCTCCTGCAGGCATTCACCGTGGCAAAGGTTACCAGAAAAATGCCAGTCATGAAGGTCTGGACACTCAGGGTTTCCGCCCTGGAGAAGCCCTGATCCAGAATCATCTTCTTGCAGAACACGTCGCTGGACATGTCCGGCAACCTACCATCCACCGCCTTTAGCTTCAGGGCGACCGTCTGCCGCATCCAAGGCTCCAGGGTTGGAGCCTTTTCAGGCGGCGTCCGGGCTCCCTCCGGCTGGCTGGCGTCGGAGGTAGGGGCCTCTTGGGCCGAAGAAGCCTCTGGATGAGCCTTCCTGGAGGTCCCTGGGTCCTGAGCCTTCTTGGCTGCCTTCTCTGGCTTGCTTGCCATGGCTGGTTCCTGCTTGAGTTCCCGGAGCTGGATCTTGGATTCTTCTCCGGGTGTCTTCTCCCGCTGTGTTCCTCCTCGAAGTTCCTCTGGTCTCCCCAAGTCTTCTCCGAGCCTTCGTCTTCTTGCTTCTTTCTGCCAAGCTCTTCTTCCGTCCGATCTCCCTCTTCCGGTCTCGGCTGGGCTTTGGAGCTCGTCTCCCTGATCGTATCTCGTCAAGTGTAGCTAGCTCAGTTTGTTCTGATAAGAACAGATACTACACTTGATCTTAGCCAAAAGGCCGAGAAGCGATAACCAGAATTGGTTTGGGCCTCGAGTGGCACCCTGGCCTATGCCGGACACATCTTAGGGAGAGAGAGCGAGAGGGAGACAAACCCACGCCTACACAAGACATTTTGTCACCCAAGCCAACCCTTGAAAAGGCTGCTTTGCAGAGCAAAAACAAGAAGAATGGTGCGTTTTGCAGCCGCCGCCCACTGCAATGAATCTGAATAACTCCTCCTTTAGGGCGCAAGCAACTCCCCTCCCCCTTGCAGTCTTTCCAATTCACGATACAAAAAGACGGACAGGACAGGTTGCCTGACTTTCCGTCACTGCCACCCTTTGCCATCCTTACCCGTAGAAAGCCCTTTCATCATCCCCAAACCCTAATCTTTTCCCTTTCCTTCCCAGCCCCCAAACCCTGCCCTCTGTACCTTTCTCACCACCCGCTTCCCTTCTCCTGTCATCCCCCTACCACCCGGGAAAAAAAGAGATTGCCCCCTCCTTCCACTAGCCCACCCTCCCACCCAAAGAACAACTTCTTCTGCGCAGCTTGTTTTCTAGGCAGCAGCGCTATTGTGATGTCATCGGGGGGCATTGTGACAAGCCGCCAGTGTTCCGTCTCTTCATGTTGTGCACAGTTCAAACGGAAAATACATCAACAGGCAGACTACAGAAAAGCTTACTATCAAAGGTTAGAGGGGGGCTTTCTCAGAGGGCTTTTTACAGTTTTTCTATTCCCAATTAGCTGTTTAAGTGTACTTATTGAAAGTAGTAATTCTTTCATAGGCCGCCCTTTCTTAGTATTTGACGTTCCTTATATTGCGGTATGAGGCTTCGCAGTAGGTTGCAAACATTCATCACCCATGACTGTCCCCAATTGAGCTCAGAAGCTCAATGTCTATCATGACCTCTCTTTTAGAATGTCCAAGAGCAAGCAAACTATTCCTCCAGGAGAGGGCGCCAACAGACTACTAAAGAGATCATCATTACTCAAAGAAAACCCCAAAAACCAATGCATGATAGGAATAAACAGGTAACTTTCTTTGGAGTGGAAGCGGAGAGATCGCACCAGATGCCAATTCTAGATCTTATCACACCTGTGGTCACTGCAGCAGCAGGTGAATCCACTTTGTCCAAAAGGGATCTATTCCATTCAATTGCAAATGATCTAGATAAGACAGAGAACTGCAGCACGGGGACATAGCCGAGTTGGTCAGGTTGAGTGGTGATGAGTTTGCTATTTGGATGAATAAAGAAAGTCAAAAGTGTGAAAGATAAAAAACAAAAGGAGGAAGTGTGAAAAGTGAATGGGCCAAATTGAGGTGCATATGAAGACGTATGCTTTCTTCCAATTCATTAAATCGGGCTAATATGAATCAGGTGAATTGAGTTCTGCTTTTGGAAACTGGGTTAAGAAGGGGTGCACCGTTCCTGGAGGTACTGCAATACCAGGTCAATGCGTGGAGTGGACAGAGCAAGCTCTTTTTCCATCTCCCTGTTCTAAAAATCCATTTAATATATGGTCCCCAGATAGGGGACGTATCAGATATTAAACTGATAAGAACAGATACTACACTTGATCTTAGCCAAAAGGCCGAGAAGCGATAACCAGAATTGGTTTGGGCCTCGAGTGGCACCCTGGCCTATGCCGGACACATCTTAGGGAGAGAGAGCGAGAGGGAGACAAACCCACGCCTACACAAGACATTTTGTCACCCAAGCCAACCCTTGAAAAGGCTGCTTTGCAGAGCAAAAACAAGAAGAATGGTGCGTTTTGCAGCCGCCGCCCACTGCAATGAATCTGAATAACTCCTCCTTTAGGGCGCAAGCAACTCCCCTCCCCCTTGCAGTCTTTCCAATTCACGATACAAAAAGACGGACAGGACAGGTTGCCTGACTTTCCGTCACTGCCACCCTTTGCCATCCTTACCCGTAGAAAGCCCTTTCATCATCCCCAAACCCTAATCTTTTCCCTTTCCTTCCCAGCCCCCAAACCCTGCCCTCTGTACCTTTCTCACCACCCGCTTCCCTTCTCCTGTCATCCCCCTACCACCCGGGAAAAAAAGAGATTGCCCCCTCCTTCCACTAGCCCACCCTCCCACCCAAAGAACAACTTCTTCTGCGCAGCTTGTTTTCTAGGCAGCAGCGCTATTGTGATGTCATCGGGGGGCATTGTGACAAGCCGCCAGTGTTCCGTCTCTTCATGTTGTGCACAGTTCAAACGGAAAATACATCAACAGGCAGACTACAGAAAAGCTTACTATCAAAGGTTAGAGGGGGGCTTTCTCAGAGGGCTTTTTACAGTTTTTCTATTCCCAATTAGCCGTTTAAGTGTACTTATTGAAAGTAGTAATTCTTTCATAGGCCGCCCTTTCTTAGTATTTGACGTTCCTTATATTGCGGTATGAGGCTTCGCAGTAGGTTGCAAACATTCATCACCCATGACTGTCCCCAATTGAGCTCAGAAGCTCAATGTCTATCATGACCTCTCTTTTAGAATGTCCAAGAGCAAGCAAACTATTCCTCCAGGAGAGGGCGCCAACAGACTACTAAAGAGATCATCATTACTCAAAGAAAACCCCAAAAACCAATGCATGATAGGAATAAACAGGTAACTTTCTTTGGAGTGGAAGCGGAGAGATCGCACCAGATGCCAATTCTAGATCTTATCACACCTGTGGTCACTGCAGCAGCAGGTGAATCCACTTTGTCCAAAAGGGATCTATTCCATTCAATTGCAAATGATCTAGATAAGACAGAGAACTGCAGCACGGGGACATAGCCGAGTTGGTCAGGTTGAGTGGTGATGAGTTTGCTATTTGGATGAATAAAGAAAGTCAAAAGTGTGAAAGATAAAAAACAAAAGGAGGAAGTGTGAAAAGTGAATGGGCCAAATTGAGGTGCATATGAAGACGTATGCTTTCTTCCAATTCATTAAATCGGGCTAATATGAATCAGGTGAATTGAGTTCTGCTTTTGGAAACTGGGTTAAGAAGGGGTGCACCGTTCCTGGAGGTACTGCAATACCAGGTCAATGCGTGGAGTGGACAGAGCAAGCTCTTTTTCCATCTCCCTGTTCTAAAAATCCATTTAATATATGGTCCCCAGATAGGGGACGTATCAGATATTAAACTGATAAGAACAGATTTTGATTTAATGAAGCTTTCCAAAGCACCGCAAAAATGCATGACCGAAGTCACACCAAAAACAGTGCAAAGGCTAGGATTCGTGTGGACCCCTCCGTGAGAAGAGGATCCCCAAAAATCAACCCCGTCCCTCCGAGCCAGAAGGCCACAGCGAGGGTCAGGGATCTTCGGTGCTCCCCCAAGCCGAAGCCTGGTTGAGCCTTGTTGTTGCTCCCAGCGTCCACCGAGGCATCTTACCCAAGTGGAGTAGGGAGCTACTAGTCGTTGGTTTCGCAGCCGAGACTGCCCGGACCGTCAACCGGTGTTGGTTTCTCAGCCCAAGGCTGACCGGACCTCCAACCGGGTGTTGGTTTCTCAGCCCAAGGCTGACCGGACCTCCAACCGGGTGTTGGTTTCTCAGCCCAAGGCTAACCGGACCTCCAACCGGGTGTTGGTTTCTCAGCCAAAGCTGACCCGGACCTCCAACCGAGTGTTGGTTTCTCAGCCCAAAGCTGACCGGACCTCCGACCAGGATTATAAAAATTTCCCTTCTTAGCCAGAAGGCCGGGATAGGGCAATATGCTTGGAAAGTATGAATAGGCAAGGCGCGGCGTGCGACAGAGTCTGAGGCTTACCAGGGTCCCAACCTAGCAAGTTCAGACTCCCTCCAGGGTGTCCATTCCTGGGGCACATTGCACCATAACCCCCACACTTACTCAGTCTAATAGCCTCGATCCTGGTAGGGCCATGGTTTCCTCTAGATGGATATACTATCCTCCTAAAGTACTAACAAGCGCAACCTTCCAGTGTGCATTGCATCATTGTACTAAGGTGGCCGGAGCCTTAAACCACCTTTTCGAACGATACTACTACACTTGATCTTAGCCAAAAGGCCGAGAAGCGATAACCAGAATTGGTTTGGGCCTCGAGTGGCACCCTGGCCTATGCCGGACACATCTTAGGGAGAGAGAGCGAGAGGGAGACAAACCCACGCCTACACAAGACATTTTGTCACCCAAGCCAACCCTTGAAAAGGCTGCTTTGCAGAGCAAAAACAAGAAGAATGGTGCGTTTTGCAGCCGCCGCCCACTGCAATGAATCTGAATAACTCCTCCTTTAGGGCGCAAGCAACTCCCCTCCCCCTTGCAGTCTTTCCAATTCACGATACAAAAAGACGGACAGGACAGGTTGCCTGACTTTCCGTCACTGCCACCCTTTGCCATCCTTACCCGTAGAAAGCCCTTTCATCATCCCCAAACCCTAATCTTTTCCCTTTCCTTCCCAGCCCCCAAACCCTGCCCTCTGTACCTTTCTCACCACCCGCTTCCCTTCTCCTGTCATCCCCCTACCACCCGGGAAAAAAAGAGATTGCCCCCTCCTTCCACTAGCCCACCCTCCCACCCAAAGAACAACTTCTTCTGCGCAGCTTGTTTTCTAGGCAGCAGCGCTATTGTGATGTCATCGGGGGGCATTGTGACAAGCCGCCAGTGTTCCGTCTCTTCATGTTGTGCACAGTTCAAACGGAAAATACATCAACAGGCAGACTACAGAAAAGCTTACTATCAAAGGTTAGAGGGGGGCTTTCTCAGAGGGCTTTTTACAGTTTTTCTATTCCCAATTAGCCGTTTAAGTGTACTTATTGAAAGTAGTAATTCTTTCATAGGCCGCCCTTTCTTAGTATTTGACGTTCCTTATATTGCGGTATGAGGCTTCGCAGTAGGTTGCAAACATTCATCACCCATGACTGTCCCCAATTGAGCTCAGAAGCTCAATGTCTATCATGACCTCTCTTTTAGAATGTCCAAGAGCAAGCAAACTATTCCTCCAGGAGAGGGCGCCAACAGACTACTAAAGAGATCATCATTACTCAAAGAAAACCCCAAAAACCAATGCATGATAGGAATAAACAGGTAACTTTCTTTGGAGTGGAAGCGGAGAGATCGCACCAGATGCCAATTCTAGATCTTATCACACCTGTGGTCACTGCAGCAGCAGGTGAATCCACTTTGTCCAAAAGGGATCTATTCCATTCAATTGCAAATGATCTAGATAAGACAGAGAACTGCAGCACGGGGACATAGCCGAGTTGGTCAGGTTGAGTGGTGATGAGTTTGCTATTTGGATGAATAAAGAAAGTCAAAAGTGTGAAAGATAAAAAACAAAAGGAGGAAGTGTGAAAAGTGAATGGGCCAAATTGAGGTGCATATGAAGACGTATGCTTTCTTCCAATTCATTAAATCGGGCTAATATGAATCAGGTGAATTGAGTTCTGCTTTTGGAAACTGGGTTAAGAAGGGGTGCACCGTTCCTGGAGGTACTGCAATACCAGGTCAATGCGTGGAGTGGACAGAGCAAGCTCTTTTTCCATCTCCCTGTTCTAAAAATCCATTTAATATATGGTCCCCAGATAGGGGACGTATCAGATATTAAACTGATAAGAACAGATACTACACTTGATCTTAGCCAAAAGGCCGAGAAGCGATAACCAGAATTGGTTTGGGCCTCGAGTGGCACCCTGGCCTATGCCGGACACATCTTAGGGAGAGAGAGCGAGAGGGAGACAAACCCACGCCTACACAAGACATTTTGTCACCCAAGCCAACCCTTGAAAAGGCTGCTTTGCAGAGCAAAAACAAGAAGAATGGTGCGTTTTGCAGCCGCCGCCCACTGCAATGAATCTGAATAACTCCTCCTTTAGGGCGCAAGCAACTCCCCTCCCCCTTGCAGTCTTTCCAATTCACGATACAAAAAGACGGACAGGACAGGTTGCCTGACTTTCCGTCACTGCCACCCTTTGCCATCCTTACCCGTAGAAAGCCCTTTCATCATCCCCAAACCCTAATCTTTTCCCTTTCCTTCCCAGCCCCCAAACCCTGCCCTCTGTACCTTTCTCACCACCCGCTTCCCTTCTCCTGTCATCCCCCTACCACCCGGGAAAAAAAGAGATTGCCCCCTCCTTCCACTAGCCCACCCTCCCACCCAAAGAACAACTTCTTCTGCGCAGCTTGTTTTCTAGGCAGCAGCGCTATTGTGATGTCATCGGGGGGCATTGTGACAAGCCGCCAGTGTTCCGTCTCTTCATGTTGTGCACAGTTCAAACGGAAAATACATCAACAGGCAGACTACAGAAAAGCTTACTATCAAAGGTTAGAGGGGGGCTTTCTCAGAGGGCTTTTTACAGTTTTTCTATTCCCAATTAGCCGTTTAAGTGTACTTATTGAAAGTAGTAATTCTTTCATAGGCCGCCCTTTCTTAGTATTTGACGTTCCTTATATTGCGGTATGAGGCTTCGCAGTAGGTTGCAAACATTCATCACCCATGACTGTCCCCAATTGAGCTCAGAAGCTCAATGTCTATCATGACCTCTCTTTTAGAATGTCCAAGAGCAAGCAAACTATTCCTCCAGGAGAGGGCGCCAACAGACTACTAAAGAGATCATCATTACTCAAAGAAAACCCCAAAAACCAATGCATGATAGGAATAAACAGGTAACTTTCTTTGGAGTGGAAGCGGAGAGATCGCACCAGATGCCAATTCTAGATCTTATCACACCTGTGGTCACTGCAGCAGCAGGTGAATCCACTTTGTCCAAAAGGGATCTATTCCATTCAATTGCAAATGATCTAGATAAGACAGAGAACTGCAGCACGGGGACATAGCCGAGTTGGTCAGGTTGAGTGGTGATGAGTTTGCTATTTGGATGAATAAAGAAAGTCAAAAGTGTGAAAGATAAAAAACAAAAGGAGGAAGTGTGAAAAGTGAATGGGCCAAATTGAGGTGCATATGAAGACGTATGCTTTCTTCCAATTCATTAAATCGGGCTAATATGAATCAGGTGAATTGAGTTCTGCTTTTGGAAACTGGGTTAAGAAGGGGTGCACCGTTCCTGGAGGTACTGCAATACCAGGTCAATGCGTGGAGTGGACAGAGCAAGCTCTTTTTCCATCTCCCTGTTCTAAAAATCCATTTAATATATGGTCCCCAGATAGGGGACGTATCAGATATTAAACTGATAAGAACAGATACTACACTTGATCTTAGCCAAAAGGCCGAGAAGCGATAACCAGAATTGGTTTGGGCCTCGAGTGGCACCCTGGCCTATGCCGGACACATCTTAGGGAGAGAGAGCGAGAGGGAGACAAACCCACGCCTACACAAGACATTTTGTCACCCAAGCCAACCCTTGAAAAGGCTGCTTTGCAGAGCAAAAACAAGAAGAATGGTGCGTTTTGCAGCCGCCGCCCACTGCAATGAATCTGAATAACTCCTCCTTTAGGGCGCAAGCAACTCCCCTCCCCCTTGCAGTCTTTCCAATTCACGATACAAAAAGACGGACAGGACAGGTTGCCTGACTTTCCGTCACTGCCACCCTTTGCCATCCTTACCCGTAGAAAGCCCTTTCATCATCCCCAAACCCTAATCTTTTCCCTTTCCTTCCCAGCCCCCAAACCCTGCCCTCTGTACCTTTCTCACCACCCGCTTCCCTTCTCCTGTCATCCCCCTACCACCCGGGAAAAAAAGAGATTGCCCCCTCCTTCCACTAGCCCACCCTCCCACCCAAAGAACAACTTCTTCTGCGCAGCTTGTTTTCTAGGCAGCAGCGCTATTGTGATGTCATCGGGGGGCATTGTGACAAGCCGCCAGTGTTCCGTCTCTTCATGTTGTGCACAGTTCAAACGGAAAATACATCAACAGGCAGACTACAGAAAAGCTTACTATCAAAGGTTAGAGGGGGGCTTTCTCAGAGGGCTTTTTACAGTTTTTCTATTCCCAATTAGCCGTTTAAGTGTACTTATTGAAAGTAGTAATTCTTTCATAGGCCGCCCTTTCTTAGTATTTGACGTTCCTTATATTGCGGTATGAGGCTTCGCAGTAGGTTGCAAACATTCATCACCCATGACTGTCCCCAATTGAGCTCAGAAGCTCAATGTCTATCATGACCTCTCTTTTAGAATGTCCAAGAGCAAGCAAACTATTCCTCCAGGAGAGGGCGCCAACAGACTACTAAAGAGATCATCATTACTCAAAGAAAACCCCAAAAACCAATGCATGATAGGAATAAACAGGTAACTTTCTTTGGAGTGGAAGCGGAGAGATCGCACCAGATGCCAATTCTAGATCTTATCACACCTGTGGTCACTGCAGCAGCAGGTGAATCCACTTTGTCCAAAAGGGATCTATTCCATTCAATTGCAAATGATCTAGATAAGACAGAGAACTGCAGCACGGGGACATAGCCGAGTTGGTCAGGTTGAGTGGTGATGAGTTTGCTATTTGGATGAATAAAGAAAGTCAAAAGTGTGAAAGATAAAAAACAAAAGGAGGAAGTGTGAAAAGTGAATGGGCCAAATTGAGGTGCATATGAAGACGTATGCTTTCTTCCAATTCATTAAATCGGGCTAATATGAATCAGGTGAATTGAGTTCTGCTTTTGGAAACTGGGTTAAGAAGGGGTGCACCGTTCCTGGAGGTACTGCAATACCAGGTCAATGCGTGGAGTGGACAGAGCAAGCTCTTTTTCCATCTCCCTGTTCTAAAAATCCATTTAATATATGGTCCCCAGATAGGGGACGTATCAGATATTAAACTGATAAGAACAGATACTACACTTGATCTTAGCCAAAAGGCCGAGAAGCGATAACCAGAATTGGTTTGGGCCTCGAGTGGCACCCTGGCCTATGCCGGACACATCTTAGGGAGAGAGAGCGAGAGGGAGACAAACCCACGCCTACACAAGACATTTTGTCACCCAAGCCAACCCTTGAAAAGGCTGCTTTGCAGAGCAAAAACAAGAAGAATGGTGCGTTTTGCAGCCGCCGCCCACTGCAATGAATCTGAATAACTCCTCCTTTAGGGCGCAAGCAACTCCCCTCCCCCTTGCAGTCTTTCCAATTCACGATACAAAAAGACGGACAGGACAGGTTGCCTGACTTTCCGTCACTGCCACCCTTTGCCATCCTTACCCGTAGAAAGCCCTTTCATCATCCCCAAACCCTAATCTTTTCCCTTTCCTTCCCAGCCCCCAAACCCTGCCCTCTGTACCTTTCTCACCACCCGCTTCCCTTCTCCTGTCATCCCCCTACCACCCGGGAAAAAAAGAGATTGCCCCCTCCTTCCACTAGCCCACCCTCCCACCCAAAGAACAACTTCTTCTGCGCAGCTTGTTTTCTAGGCAGCAGCGCTATTGTGATGTCATCGGGGGGCATTGTGACAAGCCGCCAGTGTTCCGTCTCTTCATGTTGTGCACAGTTCAAACGGAAAATACATCAACAGGCAGACTACAGAAAAGCTTACTATCAAAGGTTAGAGGGGGGCTTTCTCAGAGGGCTTTTTACAGTTTTTCTATTCCCAATTAGCCGTTTAAGTGTACTTATTGAAAGTAGTAATTCTTTCATAGGCCGCCCTTTCTTAGTATTTGACGTTCCTTATATTGCGGTATGAGGCTTCGCAGTAGGTTGCAAACATTCATCACCCATGACTGTCCCCAATTGAGCTCAGAAGCTCAATGTCTATCATGACCTCTCTTTTAGAATGTCCAAGAGCAAGCAAACTATTCCTCCAGGAGAGGGCGCCAACAGACTACTAAAGAGATCATCATTACTCAAAGAAAACCCCAAAAACCAATGCATGATAGGAATAAACAGGTAACTTTCTTTGGAGTGGAAGCGGAGAGATCGCACCAGATGCCAATTCTAGATCTTATCACACCTGTGGTCACTGCAGCAGCAGGTGAATCCACTTTGTCCAAAAGGGATCTATTCCATTCAATTGCAAATGATCTAGATAAGACAGAGAACTGCAGCACGGGGACATAGCCGAGTTGGTCAGGTTGAGTGGTGATGAGTTTGCTATTTGGATGAATAAAGAAAGTCAAAAGTGTGAAAGATAAAAAACAAAAGGAGGAAGTGTGAAAAGTGAATGGGCCAAATTGAGGTGCATATGAAGACGTATGCTTTCTTCCAATTCATTAAATCGGGCTAATATGAATCAGGTGAATTGAGTTCTGCTTTTGGAAACTGGGTTAAGAAGGGGTGCACCGTTCCTGGAGGTACTGCAATACCAGGTCAATGCGTGGAGTGGACAGAGCAAGCTCTTTTTCCATCTCCCTGTTCTAAAAATCCATTTAATATATGGTCCCCAGATAGGGGACGTATCAGATATTAAACTGATAAGAACAGATACTACACTTGATCTTAGCCAAAAGGCCGAGAAGCGATAACCAGAATTGGTTTGGGCCTCGAGTGGCACCCTGGCCTATGCCGGACACATCTTAGGGAGAGAGAGCGAGAGGGAGACAAACCCACGCCTACACAAGACATTTTGTCACCCAAGCCAACCCTTGAAAAGGCTGCTTTGCAGAGCAAAAACAAGAAGAATGGTGCGTTTTGCAGCCGCCGCCCACTGCAATGAATCTGAATAACTCCTCCTTTAGGGCGCAAGCAACTCCCCTCCCCCTTGCAGTCTTTCCAATTCACGATACAAAAAGACGGACAGGACAGGTTGCCTGACTTTCCGTCACTGCCACCCTTTGCCATCCTTACCCGTAGAAAGCCCTTTCATCATCCCCAAACCCTAATCTTTTCCCTTTCCTTCCCAGCCCCCAAACCCTGCCCTCTGTACCTTTCTCACCACCCGCTTCCCTTCTCCTGTCATCCCCCTACCACCCGGGAAAAAAAGAGATTGCCCCCTCCTTCCACTAGCCCACCCTCCCACCCAAAGAACAACTTCTTCTGCGCAGCTTGTTTTCTAGGCAGCAGCGCTATTGTGATGTCATCGGGGGGCATTGTGACAAGCCGCCAGTGTTCCGTCTCTTCATGTTGTGCACAGTTCAAACGGAAAATACATCAACAGGCAGACTACAGAAAAGCTTACTATCAAAGGTTAGAGGGGGGCTTTCTCAGAGGGCTTTTTACAGTTTTTCTATTCCCAATTAGCCGTTTAAGTGTACTTATTGAAAGTAGTAATTCTTTCATAGGCCGCCCTTTCTTAGTATTTGACGTTCCTTATATTGCGGTATGAGGCTTCGCAGTAGGTTGCAAACATTCATCACCCATGACTGTCCCCAATTGAGCTCAGAAGCTCAATGTCTATCATGACCTCTCTTTTAGAATGTCCAAGAGCAAGCAAACTATTCCTCCAGGAGAGGGCGCCAACAGACTACTAAAGAGATCATCATTACTCAAAGAAAACCCCAAAAACCAATGCATGATAGGAATAAACAGGTAACTTTCTTTGGAGTGGAAGCGGAGAGATCGCACCAGATGCCAATTCTAGATCTTATCACACCTGTGGTCACTGCAGCAGCAGGTGAATCCACTTTGTCCAAAAGGGATCTATTCCATTCAATTGCAAATGATCTAGATAAGACAGAGAACTGCAGCACGGGGACATAGCCGAGTTGGTCAGGTTGAGTGGTGATGAGTTTGCTATTTGGATGAATAAAGAAAGTCAAAAGTGTGAAAGATAAAAAACAAAAGGAGGAAGTGTGAAAAGTGAATGGGCCAAATTGAGGTGCATATGAAGACGTATGCTTTCTTCCAATTCATTAAATCGGGCTAATATGAATCAGGTGAATTGAGTTCTGCTTTTGGAAACTGGGTTAAGAAGGGGTGCACCGTTCCTGGAGGTACTGCAATACCAGGTCAATGCGTGGAGTGGACAGAGCAAGCTCTTTTTCCATCTCCCTGTTCTAAAAATCCATTTAATATATGGTCCCCAGATAGGGGACGTATCAGATATTAAACTGATAAGAACAGATACTACACTTGATCTTAGCCAAAAGGCCGAGAAGCGATAACCAGAATTGGTTTGGGCCTCGAGTGGCACCCTGGCCTATGCCGGACACATCTTAGGGAGAGAGAGCGAGAGGGAGACAAACCCACGCCTACACAAGACATTTTGTCACCCAAGCCAACCCTTGAAAAGGCTGCTTTGCAGAGCAAAAACAAGAAGAATGGTGCGTTTTGCAGCCGCCGCCCACTGCAATGAATCTGAATAACTCCTCCTTTAGGGCGCAAGCAACTCCCCTCCCCCTTGCAGTCTTTCCAATTCACGATACAAAAAGACGGACAGGACAGGTTGCCTGACTTTCCGTCACTGCCACCCTTTGCCATCCTTACCCGTAGAAAGCCCTTTCATCATCCCCAAACCCTAATCTTTTCCCTTTCCTTCCCAGCCCCCAAACCCTGCCCTCTGTACCTTTCTCACCACCCGCTTCCCTTCTCCTGTCATCCCCCTACCACCCGGGAAAAAAAGAGATTGCCCCCTCCTTCCACTAGCCCACCCTCCCACCCAAAGAACAACTTCTTCTGCGCAGCTTGTTTTCTAGGCAGCAGCGCTATTGTGATGTCATCGGGGGGCATTGTGACAAGCCGCCAGTGTTCCGTCTCTTCATGTTGTGCAC